>NC_056735.1:1869173440-1869363440 GCF_019279795.1 Protopterus annectens
TCCAGGAGCCTTTCAGATGACGATGTGGATCGGGTGATGCACAGACTTTTGAGGACACTGGCACTAACCATATTTTTGTCAGAGCCAACCCAGAGGGTTTCAGAACCGACTAAGCCTACACTGCCAACATCGATTCCTCCTCAGACCTGACTTGGGACTTCGGAGCCAGAATGCATGGAGACCTTCTCCAGGATCTTCAGCCCTGACTACCGCTCCGACTTCCTCAGTTCCATCTGAGCTCGAGGAGACTAGGAGATGATGTTCTCTGTTGGGTCTGGGGAGGACAGTCTGATCGGACATTTGTCAGATCCAAACTTGCCTTTTGGGGTCTCGGCACTGGTGAGGTTAGCGCCTACATTGGCCTCTGCGCCGACCTGCTTGGATCCGGGGGTGCCTTCTGGATGTCCTTCATGGATGCATCTGCAGTCATAACAACTGGGTTGTCCTGTCGTCAGGCAGCCCTTCGGTCGGCCGGATTCCAAAGTCCGGGTCCGGCTACGGCTGATGTCGCACTTCACCCGACGTCATCTCTGCTGGTCTTCGGGTATAAAGGCATCAGCCGACGCCATTTTCTTCAGTCTTTCTTGCCGCGTGGCGCCCGAAGCAGAAGCTGTTCGCAAGTGCCGGTCGGTCAGATCCAGAGATTACTACTACCGAATACTCCTTCGAAGACTTCTAAAGCTAAGTACCCGTTGGGGACTCTTTCTTGCCTCAGCCGATGTCAGAAAAAGTCAATAACTGTTTAACTTGTGGGAAACAAATACCTCATAAAGATTTCCACTCTTACTGTTTGCCTTGTTTAGGCCCAGACCACGACGTAGCAGCCTGTTCGGCCTGTGCTTCTTTCAACCGACGAACGCTTAGACGCCGGTCGGAGTTTGCTGAACAGTTTTTCGCTCTGAATTTGCGTACATTATGCCGCCGGATCCTCCGACTACCCAAATTGTTAAAAACGCAAAGAAAAGACCGACACTGGCGTCCGCGGTTTCGCCGAAACCATGGTTAAGCAAACCATGAGTGTCTCGGTTTCGCCGAAACCGAGAAAACTGATCAGAGTACAGCCGAATCAATGACTACTACTGAGGTTCCGTTACCTTACTTGAATCGGCCTCAGAAATTTTACCTACTACAGTGGTTACTAGTGACTTATCAGACACCATCCCTTTGGATGTCTCTACCCCAGCACGTGGTGCTGCTAGGCCTACTGCAGCCATGTCTATTAAGGCCTTCGCCAGGGCTAAAGCAGCCAAATCTACTAAGTCAGTGCCTGTTAAACCCCCTCAACCAGGCCCACTTCTAGTTCACAAATGCTTACTCTGGCAGAAGATTTAATATCCTTAATTAGGGATCTCAATCTCACCCAGACAGGGCCTCTCAGCCTCAGAAAAGAGACCTAGAGCAGAGCCCCTCGAGCCTGTGTCCTCTGATGATTCTGCGGAAGACTCAGATATTACAGACCAGCCAGAGGCTCCTTTCTCCAATTTTGAGGACTCAGATGCTGAAGAATCCATTCCAGCTGCTTCCCCACCAGAAGAATTCTCCTTTGGGGAAACCTTACATGCCATGAGAGAACAATTCCAATGGCAGGAACAGGATTTTTCAGACTCCAGAAAAAGACTTAGGACTTTTCTGCACCTACCACAACACAGGCCCTTAGCTATACCTCCTGTCCTCTCTGTTGTGGACGATGCATTTAATGATGTTTGCACTGCACCAGATTCTTTACCTCCAGCACCTGCCAAACCAGATAGATTTTACAGGGTGCCAGACACTCATCATCACCTATACAAGGCCCCTCTTGCAGACCCCGAAACTATATCCCAGGGCCCTAAGGCAGTAGCCTCAACCACAGCAAAACCCTATTCCTTCTGAAAGGGAAGCCAGGTCTTTAGACAGATGGGGCAAAAAGGTTTACACCTCTGCTACTCTCTCAGCTAGAGCTTTAAACTGTCAGTTTCACATGATACAATACCAAGAGTTTATGCTTGATCAGTTAACTAAAAGCTATCCTCTGATGACTCTATAGATAAGTAAAATCTATTAGAAATGGTAAATAACATACAACAGGTTAGTAACCATTCCTTAAAATGTGGCTATGATGCACTGGAGGCTTCATTTAGATCAGCCATGACTGGCACAGTGATAAGAAGACATGCATGGTTGAAGGAACAAGTTTTACCGGATCATGTTAAAGCTAAGTTATTAGATGCTCCTCTGGATAAGACCAGTTTGTTTGGTACACCTGCCCAGCAGGTAATGAAGAAAATGGAAGAAAAGGCAAAATCTGTACAAACGGTTAAAGATTTCTTGCAGGTTCAGCCCCAAGGTATAGCAGGAACTGGCCTGCCAAAAATTGGTCCTTAGTTGACTCGACAACATGGAAAAGGGCCAGGAATAGACGATCCAGAGGCAGAAATCAATCTAGAGGGGTGCCTACAGAGGACGACAGTGGCAAGGTAATAACAGAGCCACAGGCACAGCCACTACCACTACAACAGGGCAATCACAGTGACTTGATTCTAACTCCGCCTACCAGGGAACAAATAGCAGCACCCTTAGGCGGAAAATTAACCTTATTTCCAAAGAACTGGCACTATATCACAAAAGACAAGTGGATTTTGCAAACCATAGACCAAGGTTACCGGTTCCACTTCCACACTATACCAGTCAAAAGAGGAATGCCAAACCTACCTCCAAATCAAAAAACAGAAGCTCTACAGCAGATAATGCAATTAACAAAGATGAGAGCTGTGGAAAGAGTACCAATAACAGAACAAGGCAAAGGATTCTACTCCAGACTATTCCTAGTTCCAAGAAAGGAAAAAGTTGGAGACCTATTCTCGATCTGTCCACCTTAAACACATACATCATTGTCCCAAAATTCAAGATGCTGACCCTACAGCAACTTCTTCCCATGCTGGGCAAGGAGTGTTGGCTGGTAACTCTAGATCTCAAGGAGGCATACCTGCACGTCCCCATTCGACCAATTTGCAGAAGATACCTCAGATTTCTTGCAGGATCAGAGCACTATCAATTCTCAGCATTGCCCTTTGGCTTATCTACTGCGCCCAGAGTATTCACAAAATGCCTGGCATCAGTAATCGCCCACTGCAGACTACAGGGAATCCAAATTTATCCATACCTGGACGACTGCCTGCTACAAGGGACAACAAAAGCAAGCTGACAACAGATTTACAAAGGGTCATTTACTTGCTACAAGCACTGGGATACACAGTCAATTTGCAAAAATCAAGGCTGATTCCATCCCAAACAAGGACATTCTTGGGCTGAATTGGACACAGTAAAACAAATGGCATTCCTAACTGCAGAAAACAAAAGATCTCCTCTTTACTTCTTGGCACTAACAAACCACAGCAAACTAACAGCAAGAAAAGTTCTGCAGGCCTTGGGCTTCATGGCATCATGCATAATCTTGGTTCCACATGCCAGACTACATATGAGAAAACTACAGTGGTACCTAAAGAATTTATGGTCCCAACACAGGCACAGCCTAGAAGCAGAAATTCCACTAATTCCATGCCTAAAACAGGAGTTCCTATGGTGGGCTCAAGCATGCCAGTCAAACCCAGGCTTACCCTTTCACAAATATCAAGCAAGCCAAACCATCACAACAGACGCCTCAGACCTAGGATGGGGGGCTCACATGCTGGACAAATGCGTGCAAGGATTGTGGACGAGGACCAGCTTCACCTGCACATCAACCTAAAAGAAATGCTGGCAGTAAAACTGGCAATCCAAAAATTCAGACCATTTCTCAAAGAAGGCCATTTGATGATAAGGACAGACAACACCACAGTCATGTGGTACATCAACAAACAGGGAGGCACTCATTCATACCCCCTATGCAGAATGACTTTGGACCTTTGGAACCTGGCACTCAGCTACAACATCCAGTTACAGGCAATGTTTGTACCGGGAAAGGAGAACACTCTAGCAGACATGTTAAGCAGAACCACCTGGGATGCTCACGAATGGATGCTACACCCGGACATCTTCAAGACCATCGCAAAGAAATGGGGAATGCCACAGATAGATCTATTCGCTTCCTCTCAACCACCAGCTCCAAACATTCCGCACAAGGACATTCCATCCACTTGCATCGGAAGTGGATTCGCTCTCCTTCAGCTGGAAAGGCCTGACAGCATATGCATTCCCACCTCTTCCCTTGATACACAAGGTATTACTAAAAATCAAGGAGGAACGTCCAAGGATAATCCTGATAGCTCCAAACTGGCCAAGACAACACTGGTACCCATTGCTGAGGAGCATGTCTCGGGACAAAATGTGGTCAATACCCCTGATGCCTTTGATGTTAACTCAGAACAACTACAGCATCATGCATCCAAACCTAAAACGTTGCAGCTGACTGCATGGCACATCACATAGCAGCAACTATTCCAGATCTCTCCCAAAGGGTTAAAGACATTATCCTTGAAGCCCGCAGACCTTCAACAAGAAGAAACTATGCAGGGAAATGGAAAAGGTTTGTCATTTGGAGTGCTGAAAGAGGGAAGGATGTGTCGAATATAGATATGGCTAACATTCTGAGTACTTGGCAGAGCTTCTACATACAGGCCTGTCCTATTCCTCCATCAAGATACATGCATCAGCTATTTCAGCAGAATACAGCTTTGATCCACCTGTCTTCTCACATCCTCTACTCAGGCAGTTCCTCAGAGGGATCAAGAATGTAAAACCTCCTAGGAAACCACCACTGCCAGCTTGGGATTTGAACTTTGTGCTAGAAAAGTTGACACTGCACCTTTTGAACCAGCAGCAACAGCAGACCTACAGCATCTTTCATGGAAAACTGCTTTCCTACTGGCAATAACCTCAGCAAGGAGGGTTTCTGAACTTCAGGCCCTAATGGCAGTACAACCCTTCCTAATCTTCCACCAAGACAGAGTGTCCATGAGGACTAATCCTACATTTATGCCTAAGGTGGTATCCAGAGTGTCCTTAAACCAGGCAATCCACCTACCTACCTTCTTCCCCAACCCACAAAACAGAGGGGAAAGAATGCTGCATACCTTGGATGTACACAGACAGCTACGCTACTACCTGGACAGAACAAAGAGTAACAGAAAAACTGACCAGCTTTTTGTAGCCTATGCAACAGGAAGGGAAGGAAAAGCAATTTCCAAACAGACAATCTCCAAATGGATAGGAAATTGCATACGATTCTGTTACTCCTTCCATGGAAAACCAATTCCACAGAACATACGACCTCATTCTACAAGAGCAACAGCCACTACCACAGCCTTCTTACGAGGAGTGGCAACCAAAGACATTATTGAGGCGGCTACTTGGACCTCCGTGCATACATTTGCCAAGCATTATAATTTACCTCTGTATTCCAGATCCCGAGCAGGGTTTGCCACTGCTGTACTGCAAGGGATCCTAACCACACCATAACCTATTCTTCCTCCTCCCCTAGTTGGCTATGGTATTCTACCCAGTTGTTATGACTGCAGATGCATCCATGAAGGACATAGTACAGTTTTGTACCTACCATAAATGTAGATGTCCGAACTGGATAGCATCTGCAGTCAGGATTACCTCCTCCTTCCCCTGTGTGGTACTCCTAGCGTATTTACCCTGCTAATAGCTGGGTGGTGGGCGGGAGTCTCTTATGGTGTATTTGTTTGTATATATGTACATACATGCTTATTTTTTGTGTTTGCCTTCTATCCTTTGGGGAACATTGGCATTTTTACCCAAAATTTAGCCTTCCAAGAGGGTAACTGGCATCTGGGGCAAGAAACACTGAAGAAAATGGCGTTGGCTGATGCCTTTATACCCGAAGACCAGCAGAGATGACGTCGGGTGAAGTGCGACATCAGCCGAAGCCGGACCCGGACTTTGGAATCCGGCCGACCGAAGGGCTGCCTGACGACAGGACAACCCAGTTGTTATGACTGCAGATGCTATCCAGTTCGGACATCTACATTTATGGTAGGTACAAAACTGTACTTTCTTCAGAGCTGGGAGCTTCTCGGATCAGGGGCAGGGTGCTTTCGAGGTGATGAGGAGAGTGCTGTCACCACTGACTGCTCCACTCCCAGGTGCAGGCATTCTTCCCCCAAAGGTGCCAGTGTCTGTCTCAATACCATTGCATCCATACAGACGTGGAAACCCAAAGCTTCAGGATGCCCCATCAGGTGAAGCCCTATCTTCTGAAACCTCTCAAGAATACCCTTCTGAAGAGGTCCCTCAAAAGAGATTATGCAAGAGGAAGCATTTTGACTCCCAGAGGAGTCCATCACTTTGGATACGGACCTCAATGAGTCAGAAGGGTCCCCACAGTCACCCTCTGAGGATGTCCCCTTGGCAGACATCCTAGAGATCCTAAAGCAGAGAGCTGGCTGAAAGTCTATCAACCCTTCTGAGGAGGAATCTGTATACCTGGAGGCTTTTGGGTCTCACCCTTCATCACTTCGGTGTCTCCGCCTTTCAGTGAACTCATGAATGTAGTTAGTCAAAAGGTGTGGGAATCTCCAGATTCAGTGGAACCTGTTCATCGGAGGCACCTTTGGACAAGGAGTTTCTTACAAAGGGTGTCCCGTTAAATGTTATGATGGTGGCAGCGGCCACCAAAAAGGAACTTTCAGAGACTTCCTCATCTGTCCCTCCACTGAACAAGGAGTTTTGTATGATGGACAGATGTGGGAAGTGCATGTTTTCTTCAGCGACATTTGCACTCAGATCGCTGAATTATCGGACTCATTTCACTAGGTTGCAGAGAGATCTCCTGCAAGAGCTAGGAGATACTCTACAAGGTTCAATAGCTGCAGGGATTTCAGACAAGATTTCCCCTCAGCTCTCCACCTTAAACTCTGTGGTTAACTCCTCCATGAGGCTTAAATCTTACACAGCAGATGGCGCGAGTAAGGCAGTGGCTTCAAGAATTTCCCTGAGGAGACCTTCCTGGATACGCTTGTATGACTTTGCAGAGCCCTTTAAGTCTACCTTTGTAAATGCCTCCTTTGATGGCTCATCACTCTTAAGGCCAAAAGTTAAGGACACACTCACCAAGTGCGAGCAAGAAGAAAAAACTCTCTGCCGTAGGCGTCCATTTTCACTACCTTCTAGACCTTACCCAAAAGGTCAAAAGGGAGGAAAGATGTGGTTCTGAAAATCCCAGAGAGCTTTTCAGGACACACGTGTTGACTCTTCCCCCAGGGCAAAGGGGGAAGCGTTAATGGGAGACATCCACACGGCAGAGGGGGGTCCGCAAAACCAGGGTGACAGGGATTCATTCCATGGTAGGCCCTTTCAGTGCTTCTGAAGGGAGGCCCACCTGTTCTTCACTGGAGGCATTTGAGGGTCACTTATCTTTGTACCCAGGAGCCTGGCTAGAAATAAAAGACAAATAGGTACAAAGCATCGTATCCTGAGGCTACTCTATACCCTTTTCCTTCCCCGTCCCAAACAAAAAAAACATTCCGGATGTTCCACCCAGTCAAAGGGAATAGGCAACTCTAAAAATTCAAGTGTGTCTGCACAAAAGAGTCACCCAAGCAGTCTCTGCAGACCAAATAGGATCTGGAACTTACTCAAGGTTCTTTTTAGTTCCAAAGAAAACGGGGGACTGGAGACCCATACTGGAGCTCAGCAAGTGAAACAAATCCATAAGGAAAGCAAAGTTCCAGATGGTAACACTGCAGTCATTATTCCCCTTTCTGAGAAAATTATTGGATGTGCTCTATAGACCTCCAGGATGCGTGCTACCACATAAAAATGGAGAGGCCATCCAGGAGTCATCTGCACTTCTGGCTGAGAGCCAGTCACTACCAGTTTTGAGCTCTGCCCTTTGGTCTCATTACAGCCCCCCCAGTGTGCTCACCAAGTTTATGGCACTGGTCACGGCTCACTTGAGACTGCTAGGATTCCAAGTGTTTCCGTATCTAGACAACTGGCTCCGGACTATCACCACCAAGCATCTACTACAAAAAGCAAGAATCATCACATTACAACTCTGCTGTCACGTAGGAATCACAATAATTTATGAAAAATCTGCCTTGTTGCCATCTCAACATATTTTTATAGTGACAGATCTGGACATGACAAAGATGAGGGCAAAACTTACCCCAGAAAGAGTGTTAGTTCTGCAACATTAGGTCTCAAACCTTCTTTCCAAGAAAAGGGTGCAAGCAAGAACAGTTCTGAAAGTCTTGGGAACCATGGCAGCAGCGATAAACTTAGCTCCATTAGCACGTATGCACATGAGAATTCTACAGTGGCTACTGTTCACTCTGATCATTGCAGGAACTACCCATGTCCCAACAAATTTTGATAATGGACTCCTGCAAAAAGGACCTTTGGTGGCTTCACTCCACTCACATGACATCAGGTCATCCCTTTGTCCTCCCACAGCGACCACCGACGCCTTCCAGATAGGGTGGGGGGCATTATCTGGGCTGGACAGTCCAAGGCACTTGGCAGAAACATGAGGGCCACTTGCATATCAATATCCTAGAGATGAGAGCGGTGCTCTTAGTGTTGCAGGCACTTCAGGACTCTCTTAACTGGGGACTATTGCAGTTCGGACAGACAACATGTCAGTTGTTTGGTACATAAACAAGGAGGAACCAGATTCTACCCCCTTTGTTGAGAGACCCTAAGAGTATGGCAGTGGGTGGCCTCCTCCTATCACTTTTTGATTGCAAAGCACATCTCTGGGAAATCATTTGTGATAGCAGACAAACTCAGCAGAGATATTCTGATGCCTTACGAGTGGTCCCTAAAACAAGAAGTAGCAGAGATGATTTTCTGTAAATGGCGCCAGCCTTGCTGCGACCTTTTTGCCACATCCATGAATGCCAAATTTAGCAGCTATTTTGCCCTAATCCCCCATCTAGGGGAGTCACCAAGGGATGCACCTGTACACAATTGGCCCTCGGGTCTCATCTGTGCCTTCCACCCCTTTCCCTTGATACCCAAACTTCTTCAGAAAACCAGCTCATTGGGAAGCAATCTGATTCTAGTCGCCCCATACTGGCCTCATCAAATTTGGTTCCACTTCCTGTAGCTTCATCTCCAGCTGGAGCCATGGGTTCTGGACCCAGTTCCAGACCTACTGACTCATGCATCAGGAATGCTCCACCTCTCTCTTCAGATCCTCAAATTGACAGCTTGGCTGCTCTGGTTCCAAATATAGCCAGGCTTCCTATCCTTTCTCCTGCTGTCAAACATATTGATCTTGTCTCATAAGGCTTCAACGAGAAAACTTTATATGAGCAAATAGAAAAGATTTTCTTCCTGGGCATTACGTAATCACATTGATCCTTTTTCTACAGGCTATGTTCTTGAATTTCTAACAAAACTCTTTAATGAAGGTGCAGCTGCAGCTACCATTTGAGTCCAGTTAGCAGCGATATCAAATTTTCAAATAAGCAATTTAGGTCTAAATCTGATATCTCAGACTATGCAAAGCCTTCCTGAAATGCACTATTTTCTTAAGACCCCTCTACCACCATGGGACCTGAACTTTGTTTTGTCCTGTTTGATTTGTTCACCCCATTGAACTGGCAGCATCATGTGATCTAAAGTTCTTGATATGGAAAACAGTTGTTTTGATTCCTTTCACTTCTGTGAGAAGGGTTTCAGAGCTGCAAGCATTATCTTGCTCCTACATGCTTTTCCACAGAGACAGAGTATCCCTTCGAATGAACCCATCCTTCCTACCAAATGTATGCTCACAGTCAAATTTAAATCAGTCCATAGAATTGCCAGTGTTCTTTCCCAATTATGGCAACAAGGCTGAATATATGCTGCACCAACTAGATGTACACAGGGTTACACTTCATAATCTCGAATTACTGAAATCCCGAATTTCAATAACCCGAGACCATGAAGGCAAAAACCAGAATGCTGAATGTTCCTAAGAGCGAATTCTAATATCTGGAATCTGCGCTTATGCATTTTTGGTACGTCGCTTGTAGTGTTATGGTGCCTGAGATTGCAGGTGAGTGTGTGTGTGTGTGTGTGTGTGTGTTTTTGTACATTGTGTGTGTGGGTAAGGGTAGGGAGGTTTAAGTGTGAGTTTGAGTGTTGGATTTGTTGGTGTTTGTGTATGAGTGATGTGTATTTGTGTGCGAGTGAGGGGAGGATTGCATGGTGTGAGTTTTTTTTTTTAATGTTATGTGCGACCTCAGAGTTGGTATATATAAGAAGGGGGGCTTGCCTCCCTGCTTATATGTAATGTAGGCTTGTGTGCTGTGGATGGAATGGTGTGTGTGTTGTATGGTGTATTTATGTTTGTGATTGTGTGATTCGGGATTGTGGATTTCGGTATTGTGAATGGTTCGACTTTATAGTCTCGGGTTACTGAAATTCGGGATTTCAGTAATTCAAGATTATGAATTGAAACCATACACAGACAGTTATGTTTCTACTTGCATAGGACAAAGAACTTCAGAAAATCTGACCAATTTTTTGTTTCATTTTCAGAAGCTAAGAAAGGTGCTCCTCTATCTAAGATTTCACTTTCAAAATGGCTGTCAGATTGTATTACCTTTACACACAAATCTAACAGAGTTTCCATGTAAAGTCAATGGTCACTTTATGAGAGCCATAGCAGCTTCTTCTGCCTTTTATGCTAGACTACCAATTGATACTATTTGTGCTGCTGCAAGATGGGCAAGCCCTCATACCCTTATCACTCATTACAAAGTGGATTTGGCCTCCAGGAACAGGGCCTCCATTGGGTCCACTGTTCTGAAGAATATTCTCCGGCGAACTGCCCAAGAAATATGGTGCTAGGGACGCTGTCACAACCAGTGAAGAATGAAGGCGAGATAGGACAACATAACATAAAGAAGTTATGTACTCACCATAATGTTCCATGTTTGTTGTCCATCTTGCCTTCATTCTTACATTCCACCCTCCTTCCCCCAGCCTTTGGCTTCTGGAGGACCGAACGGTCACATTTGGTATATAATGTTCTCTGACCTTTCTTCATTGTGCTATTAAGTGTCAAAGTAGTCCATTGGGAAACTGTTGTAATCAGCAAACAAGATCTGAGGAGCTCTTCTAGAGCATGATGGGATAGGGATACAGACACAAGCCAGTGGAAGACCTTGTGCTTTTGTAAACAGCCGAGTTGGAACTGAGGATTGGTTCTGAACCCAACCAGTGAAGAATGAAGGCGAGATGGACAACAAACATGGAACATTATGGTGAGAACACAACTTCTTTTTATCTTCCATCAACAATTCATCTCGAGGAAAATATGCTTGCACTTCAGATGATACACTAGATTGCTTTGACGCCATCCGACATTAATATAGTGATTGAGCTTTTGTGAAATTAGATCAGTCTTAGTGTGATCTCTTAATTCATCAAGTCTAGTGGTGGAAAAATGACGCACTGACATCACATCAAAGTCAAAAGTTTCAGCATCAAGTGGTTCTGTTGTACTCTAGGCGATCTTGATAAGGTTTCAGCCAGATAGAGCAATTCACCTTTAATATAGACCAAATTGAAATTGTCTTTTTGCAATTTGAGCATCATTCTTTGTAATCTTGCTGGAGCAGAATGCATAGGCTTCTTTAGGATAGCAACTAAAGGTTGATTGGTTTCAGTCTGAATAGCTTGACCATAAATATAATCGTGAAACTTAGAACATGCAGATACTGTTGCCAAAAGCTCTTTCTCAATTTGAGCATAATACATCTCAGTTTGAGTCAATGTCCTGGATGCATGGGCTACTGGTCCACCCTCTTGAAGAATAACTGTGCCAAGACCAAATTTTGAACATCACATGAAAACTGTTTTTTTTTACATCATATTATCTTAATGTAGGTGGGGTGGAAATTTTCTGCTTAAGGTCATCAAACACTTTCTGATGATGATCTAGCCATGACCATACAATCTTCTTACGTGTTAACTCTCTCAAAGGTGCTGTCAGCTTACTGAAATCTGGCATAAACTTGCCCAAATAGTTAACCATGCCCAAAAATTGCTGTAAACCTTGTACATTGTCTGGTGTTGACATCTCTAAAATAGCTGCTTGTTTGGTCGGGTCAGGTCTCAAGCCTGTACTTGTAAACAAATGACCTATGTACATAACATCTGGAAGTTTGAATTTGCATTTCAAAGTATTGAGCTGTAAGTTCACTTCACATGCTCTGTCTAGAACTTTCCTGAGGTTTCTGCCATGTTCTGCCTCTCAGTTGCCTCCAACTAATACATCATCTACTATTATGGGACAAGGATGACCTGAAAAAATTTGTTCCATTGCACATTGGAAAACTTCACTTGCAGAATTTATTCCAAATGGTATCCTTAGGAATCTGTAGCTATCAAATAGAGTACCAAAAGTAGTTAGAAATGAGGATTTGTGATCAAGCGTCACTTGCCAGAATGAACTCTTTGAATTCAAAACAGAAAATACAGTGGCATTTGGTATTAGAGCTACAACGTCTTCAACCATGTGCATCGGATGATATGGACTTCTTAATGTTTTGTTGAAATCTCTTGTATCAATGCACATTCTGAGAGTCTTTTTTTATGAGCAGCTACCATGGGCGACACCCATTCAGTTGATTCTATGACTGGACAAATTACACCTTGTTGCACCATCTTGTCCAACTGAGCTTTGACTTTATCCTACTTAGCTATAGGAACTTTTCTTGCTGATCTGACTACTGGAGTAATCTCAGGGTCTCATTTCATGGAATATACTATGGGAAGCTTCCCCAATTTGTAATTGAAAACATCAGCATACTCTGAGAAGATGGCTTCAGAAAAGTTGGAACTGCACTCACATGATAAACTTCCTTTGCAAAAGAAAGATTCCTCCTCAAACTATCTTTGAGACCCAATAAAGATTGCACTGGTTGTCAGACTGTGTCGAATAGTAAGTTGTAACAGTTCTTAGCTAAATAACATGAAAGTATTACTGAACTTTTGGATTGGATTTCTTCACCTCCATACGCAACAAGTCTCACACCACTGGTCACATTGAGTTGTTCATTGATTCTCACTTTTGCAAATGTGTCTGCTGATATAACATTACACTTTGACCCAGTGTCTACTTTGAGCTCTCTGGATTTTCCATTAATCCGGACTGTACAAAACACTTCACTCCTTGTTAATAAATTTACTCCATCAACTCTCTCCAAGCACTGATACACTATCTACATAGAAAGCTGACTGTTTTGGCTTTAGTTGATCGACTTGCTTTTTTGTGCAACTCTTTTACAACTGTGTGAGGCTTACTTGATTTGTATACTTGTGGCACTGCTGACCAAATGCTAGGCACTTCTCTCTTTTAGACTCATGATTTTCACCACAATTTTGACAGTTAACAATAAAGCTTGATTTGGATTTTGCTGGGTCTTGTCTGTTGTACTGACTTAGCGATGGAACTTGCACTCTTTCTAGAACTTGCTGGAAAACCTTGTGGTTTCTTTGAAAACTCTGTAGCTGCCACATACTTAGGCCTGTTCTTGTTTGTCACGTGTTGCATACTGTCTGTTTGCTCTGCAGCCACTGAAACTGTGCATGTTATGTAGTCCTATCTCGCCATAATTCTTGCTGGATGGGTTCAGAGTCGATATTTGGCTCCGACTCGGCCAATACTAAAGCTCGAGAGCTTTTACTGGCTCTAGGCTAACCTCTATCCCATGATGCCTCACAGCAATTCCCTAGATCTCGTTTGCTGCGAAAGCTTCGAGGTTGTGTTTTACTGGCTCGGCTAAGTAAAATGATTTTTTACTATATTTAGTCCTTTTTCTACCATTTTTCTGTCTGATATATCTTTAGATACTTTCTTATCTCTTGTGCAGCTGTTTTTGAAAGTCTTTCAACCACTATTCCCCCCTTAGGACTGTACGGCCCATTTAAGTTAGAGGGCCTTTCCTCCCTGTGTGTGTGAGACTGTTTTAAAAAAAATAATAATAATCTTCTCTTCTCACCTTTATTGTTAATATTTTACTGTTATTATCTTTTTGTTTTAGTCTCTAAGAATGTCTAAAGATAAGGATCACAAGGATCATCACCCTTCAGGGTTCAAAAAATGTGATAGGTGTGCACAGAAAATGTCTCTTACAGACAGCCACACCAGTTGTGTATATTGTCTTGGCGAAGCCCATTTACAGGAAACCTGTACCTTCTGTCATGCTTTTAGCACAAGAGTTTTGAATGAAAGGAAGAGAAAACTCATTGACAAGGGGTCTCATGACCAGTTCCTTCCAGGAACAGCTGGAACTTGGTCATGCAGCTCCAAAATCCTGAAAGAGAAAATCATCGGCCCTGGCTTCGAAGTTGACCAAAAAGACTAAAGCGTCAGAACCAAGAAGTTCCAGTTCCGAGACTGCTTCATCTTCGGTGCCGTTGATGTCCTCGGTTCTGAGACTAAGTCTTCGGTACCGAAAATTTTGCCCATTGAGACTATCTCCTACATTGAGATCTCCTATTTTGGAGAGAAGGAGGTCTCATGTCTCCACCAGATCCTCCAGGACCTTATCAGATGAGGACATCGAGAGGGTGGTGAAGAGGTTGCTTTCGGATCCAGCTCTGGCTAGAAAATTGGCCCCTCCAGACCCAAAGGTCTAGGAGCTGACCCCCTTACCCCGACCACTGTTCCTCCGACTGCTTCGCTCTCAGAGCCTCTTACGTCAGGTTCCTCTGTCTTCGACCCTTTGGCTCCGGGGATTCAACCTGTTTCCTCGGAGCCGATTACTCTATCCTCAATGGCTCAGTCTGGAGCCGAGGGTTTTGGGAGCCGATGCTCTCGTGTCGACTCCGAGGGGGACAGTCACCCTGGGTTCTCATCGGAACCGACCCTCCCTCTCGGAGCCTCTGCTCGATTCAGCTCGGCTCCCACTTCTGCTTCAAAGCCATTCCCTCTTGCTAGGAATCGACCATCCGTCCCCTTGGAACGGAGGTCTTCGGAGCAGGGGGGAAGGCTTTTGAAGCTATAGAGAAGGCTTTATCATCTGCCAAAGCCATTCCTTTGGAACCTGTGTCCCACCAGCAGCAGGCAGCAACCTCTTCCCCCCCTGCCACCCACACAGCGTAGGGAACCAGAGGCCCAAGTAGCCCCCATTGGAGGTGCCCCCTCTTCCGAGATCTCTCCAGATTATCCGACTGGAAGAGGCTATGTAAGAAGAAACATGTCGACTCCGCTGAGTCTGTCACGTGCGACACTGATTTAGAGGAATCAGAAGGGTCCCCTAGATCCCCCTCTGAGGATGTCTCCTTTTGTGACATCCTAGAAATCCTTAGACAGAAGGGTGATTGGAAGACCTCTAACCCTACTGAGGATGAATCAGTGTATCTTAAGGCCTTTGGCTTCCGACCTTCCACCTCCTGGGTGACACCGGCTTATGACCAACGTTTGGGGGTCATATCGTGGAAAGCATGGACCTCTCCAGATTCAGTGGAAGCCATCCCAAGGAGGCCAAACAAATTGATGACTGCACCTGAGGACAAGTCTTTCCTTAGTAAGGGAGTTCCAGTTGATGCTATGGTGGTAGCAGTGGCCACCAAGAAGGAATTATCGTCTTCTAATATCCATCCTCCTGACAAAGAGTCCAGGACGATGGATAGGTACCGGAAGTGTACTTTTTCTTCAGTGGCATTTACATTGCTGAATTACCTGACCCATTTTACTTGTCTTCAGAGGGATTTCCTGAAAGAGTTAGGAGATACCCTTCTGGGTTCAGTAGCTCTGGGTGCCATGGATAAGGTTTCTATTCAGCTCTCCACCCTTACTTCCATAGTTAACTGCTCCATGAGGCTGATCTCGTATGCTGCAGATGTAGCGAGTAGGGCAGCCGCAGCAGGAATATCCCTCAGGAGACATTTGTGGATGCGTCTCTGTAATTTTACAGAATCCTTCAAGTCTTCCTTCACTAATGTTCCGTTTGATGGTTCATCTCTTTTTGGACCCCATGTGAAAGAGACTTTGACTAGGTGCGAGCAGGAGGGCAAAACCTTATCTGCCATTGGAGTCCATTTCTCTCTCTCCCATCCAGACCCTATCCCAAGGGTAATACAGGAGGGAAAATATGGTTCCGCAAATCCTAAAAAGGTTTTCCTCAGGCACAAGGTCAACCCTCCCCCAGAGGCAGAGGGGGAGGATATAATGGAAGACGCCGCCCTTGCGGCAGAGGAGGTCCGCAACATCAGGGAGATAGAGATGCTTTTTCTGATCGTCCCTTCCATCGACCCTGAGGGGTTGACCCAACTGTCCATCTCTGGAGGCAGTCGGGGGTTGTATATCGCTGTTCCCAACCGCCTGGCTAACTCAAGATCGTTGGGTACACACAGTAATATCCAGAGGTTACCTGATTCCCTTTATTTCCGAACCCCCAACAAACCGGTCTCTTCCAGATGTACCATCCATCCAACTAGACTGTGCAGCATCAGAGGTTATCTCGTTGCTGCAAAAAAGAGTCATCCAAGAAGTCCCCGCAGAGCAAGTAGGATCCAGAACTTACTCTCGATTCTTTTTAGTTCCAAAAAAGACAGGGGACTGGAGATCATTTCTAGATCTCAGCAGGCTCAACAAGCATGTAAGAAAATCAAAGTTTCAAATGGTTACTCTGCAGTCGATATTTCCCTTTATTGAGAAAGGCAACTGGATGTGCTCAACTGATCTCCAGGATGTGCACTACCACATCAAAGTGGACAGGTGCTCCAGGAGACACACTTCCGGCTGGGAGCCAGTCATTTTCAGTTCAGAACACTGCCCTTTGGCCTCACTACAGCCCCCAGAGTGTTTACCAAATGCATGACCGTGGTAACGGCTCACTTGAGACGTCAAGGATTCCAGGTGTTTCCATACCTAGACAACTGGCTCCTCACTGCTATCACAAAGCATCAACTCATAAGGACCAGGGATGAGAGACTATCCTTCTGCGCCAGTCTAGGCATCACTGTCAACTTGCAAAAGTTAGTCTTATCTCCCTCGCAAAAGATTGTATATCTAGGCTCAGAAATAGACACAGCCACCATGTCAGTAAAGCTAACTCAGGAAAGAGTGGAAACTCTACACAGTCAGGTCAGATCCTTACTAAGCAGAGTCCAGGCCAGAGTAGTCCTTCAAGTTCTAGGGACTATGGCTTCCGCCATCCTGTTAGTTCTTTTTGCTCGCCTACATTTGAGGATTCTCCAGTGGATGCTATTTGCACAATGGTCTATGCAAGCCCTTCCATTGTCTCACCAGATATTAATAACAAACTCATGCAAAAAGGATCTGTCATGGTGGTTAACGATGACACGAAACAACTTGTCCTAGGTTGTCCACTTGTTCCTCCCACAGAGAAAGCAGTTTTGACCACGGACGCTTCTCGGATAGGGTGGGGATAGCATTATCTGGGAATGACAGTCCAAGGTACTTGGCACGCCCACGAGAAACACACATCAATGTTCTGGAGAGGAGAGCAGTGCTATATGCATTGCAAGCACTTCACAGCTCCCTTCCCACCGGGACGATTGCGATGCAGTCAGACAAACATGCCTGTCATGTGGTACATAAACAAGCAGGGAGGAACCAAGTCTTACCTGCTTTGCTGAGAGGCCTTAAGAGTTTGGAAATGGGGAGATTCTAAAATGGCTGCTGACTAGGAAACACTGACTTCTGTGTGCTCTTACTACTACCAGCTAATCTACTAAAATCACCTACTGCTGCTACATCAAAAATTGAAAGAAAAGATTTTCTAAAAATAATCTAACCAAAATCTACTTACTTTTCAAAAAAAAAATTTCTCTTGGATCTAGGATACTGAAAAGTTATTCTCCCTTTTATTCCAGCAGTGGTGTAGCAGTTCTTAGAGCCACGTGTGCTTAGGCCGGACAGCATTGCAAGGATTCTACAAAAACACAGATAAATAAGCAAAAAAAAATCCAGTCAAGATGGAGCAAATGGATGCGCATTTGCTTCATCTTGATTGTCATTAATTATGTCTCCAGAGAAAGAAACCACTACTAAAAGACAAAAAACAACTAAAACACAGCCAGATGCTCCTAAACAGTCACAGAAAAACAAAACCGAGCATCTCTTCACAATGGAAGAACTTAAAGTAGCTCTTACTCCACTTCAGTCTGAAATTCAAACATTTTCCACAAAGCTAACCTTATATGGTAACAATCTGGAACAAATTATTTCAAGGTTGGACCAGAACGAAGCAAGAACGATGGACAACGAAATTAAATTACAGGAACTTCAAAAAAACATTTATACAAATGAATCCTTTATAAAAGACATGCAGCAAAAAATAATTGACCTGGAGGCTAGAGCAAGGCGTAACAATGTGCTGATCAGAGGCATACCTGAGAAGTTTGAACAACCACAACTTCTCAGTATTGCAGAGGAAATATTTGGTCTCTTCTTGGAAAACAAAGATCTTGCACAAACATTTACAATTGAGAGAATACATAGGGCTTTGAGAAAATCACAAGCCCCAGACACACCCAGACAAATTTACATTAGACTACTAAATGCCTCACATGCCCAATCACTCTTGCAAGCTGCAAAAAAATAAAAAAAGAAATCCATTATATGGAGAGGATCAAAAATCACAATTGCCCAGGACTTGCCACTTCCTATAAAACAATCCAGACAAACATTATCGCCTTTCTGCAAGTTTCTGATAAATAAAAACATAAAATTCCAGATGAAATATCCAGCTACTCTCTCCTTTCAGCACAAAAACATTACATACTTTATCAAAAATCTTCAAGAAGCGAAATCTACGTTTCACAAAGCATTTGGTGAAACTCCAGCAATCCCCAGCTAAGCACAAAACAAGAAAGATTACATATCCATCCATCCATCCGTACATCAAACTAAATAAACAATCTGATCTTAATAAAAATAAATGATCTCACATACCTTCAAGCCTCTTCTTGCTGCCCTGCAAATGAACTGATGAAAAAGCAGACTTAAAATTAACTCCTTAACTCGGCGATCAGACTGAGGTATTTCATCAACTTTTGCTTCCCCATTTTTCTTGCTTAAAAGCACTTCTCCGTCTCAATGTTTGAACGGTAGGCCAAGAAAAGGTTTATCCTGTTAATAGAGCGACCTATAACCTGCAAGTGTAACCTGATAATCTCACCTACAGGAAACCACTTGATCTACTGTGGTACCAATTCAAAATGTGGTGTGTATGCACAGTCGTTAAAGCGAGACTCCCCCCTCCTATCTAAATCCTCTGTGCAGGAAAAAACTGAACCTATGGCTTAAAGGAAGGAAAATGAGTCCTTGTAAACCTCACAATGCTACGTCTGTGCATCGGCCAAGAGAGAGATGCCAAATTTGTTTTTTAATAACTGGTTAGTTCTTCCAGCCTTTTTTTTTTCTTGAGCATTTTGAATTACAGTGAAAAATATGTAACCCAGATAAAGTATATGTTACACTATCAGGGACAAGCTCTCGAGCTAAGAACTCCTTAACTTAGCCCGGCTCGGGCCGGTGCCGTGCAGATGAACTGTTTCTTCAAATGTCTGGACTGCTGATGATATCGGCCATTTGTGTAGTTCCGGTTAGAATGGACAGCAACTGCATGTATGCACAGCAAGTTGAACAGCTGATACAATTTGTCTGAAATCTTTAGACAGGAAATAATGGATGGGCTAGCATTTTAAGGGGAGTCCTCACTCCCTATAGTATTAAACATGATGGATTGCTTTCTGTTGTGTGCTACTGCATGCAGCCTATGTTTTCTTAGACACTGACCAAATGCTAAAATAGAAAGGTCATCAGTGTGTACCTCAAACTGTAATCCTAAAATGAATTTTTTATTTATTTATTTTCCTATCTTAGAGTGGGCAATTAACAAATGGCTGTGAACAGGATAGGGAGGTGCATTGTTATGGGAAGTGCTCCGTATGCAACATTTAGAAATGGGGGGAATGGTGCTATATGACTGTATGAATACTATACAAAGTTATGCGACTATTCTCATGAGAAAAGGAGTTTTAAGCTGTTTGAAAATGTAGTTAAGCGTAGATTGTGTCTATGAAGCGGTATCAGACCATCCTCTATGAGGTGTGTAATAATGCACATCCAGTTCAGAACCAATGAAGCTGATCGAGGTTCTTGATCAGAGTTGTGTCTGAAAGGTAGACTAGTCTTATATCCTGATGGCAGTTTTGCTACACTCATACTTGCATATTCCCCCAGGCACATCAGATGAAGCATCTCCTTCACAGCGAGCAACTCTGCTTGATGTGTGAGCTGAATGAGGGTAGACTACACCTAATATAGGAACTTTATTGTTGTGGTTCGGTAACAATACATATATGTGTATATGTATCTGTATGTTCATATAGGTATGCTTGTATGTATATTTATGTATATACCACGACACAGAGGGGTGGGGGTAGTACATACCAAACTACAATCTGGGGTTCGATTATTATGTGGCCAGTATTGAGGCAATGATTCTTGGCATAGCAGTTGTCTGGGAACGTGATGGGCGCTTACTGTTCTTTATTTTATATTGTGACATAAATCTGTAATGGTGTGGGAGCTAACGTCAGAAAAAGACACAGAACACCTGGTTGCCAAACATAATATTCATTATTGATAGGTAAAGATAAGTGAGACCACATAATCATTGTTTAAGTCTTAATGGGCTACACTACTGTGGGGCAAACTTATATAAGCATACCAAAAAGCAATGATGTGAGTGCCCATTGGTTGAAGGGTAGGAATCGTAACTTATCTTGGAAATGATAGAATAATTTCTACCCCCATACTATTCTCATTAAGACACATTATATAAACTCCATGAAAGGCATTTCTTGAGGAATGCTGCAACCTCAACTAAGAAAGAGTAGGGAGGGAATGTTGTTTTGCCCCAAGGGGACAATAATACGTTAGTCCACTTGGTATGATTACTTGTACTGTTATAATTCTGTTTAAAAAATCTTTTCAACTATATGTACAATGTGTTTTGCGTTAACTCTTGCTTGAACCAATTACACGTACTGGCTCACATTATAAGCTAATTAACTAAATAGCAAATGTTAATTTAGAGCAAGAAGTTCAAGTGTGGGTAGTAAGTTGGATTTTGGAATGTTGGAAATTTTTTTGTAAAATAGTTACGTAAATAGTATCTTTTTATCTCTTTCAGATGGAAGTAGATTGTGGCTAAGCACAGGGGGAGGTCTGAGAGAGGAGGCTGTCACTATACCTTACTATTACTATATACTTCTCCCAAAAAAAAATATATATATAAACTTTTCTGCTGGCACTTTAGTTATCTATTCCTACATAACCTATCCACCCCTCTATACGTAAATTCATTCAACTCTAGCAATAACGTCCAAACTCTACCAACCCACTAAATAAATTCCTAATGTTATCGATAGACTCATGGAATATTAAAGGGTTACAAAATAAAAAAAAGAGCCTAGTACTACACCTTATTCAAAAATCTACTTTTGAAATTACTCTTATTCAAGAAACGCACATGACAAAGGAACAATGGGTGAATGACACTAAAAAGAAGTGGATAAAACAAATAATAGCTGCAGGGAACTGCACGATCTCCAAAGGGGTAGCAATAATTGTTAAAAGTTCTTTCAGAGGCTTAATTATAGCCACTGGTGGAGATCCAAAAGGCAAATTGTGCTATCTAACATGTTCTACCCCACTATTTAACAAAGAAATACTCATATTAAATGTTTATGGATATTGCTTCCATTAATCCTCTTTCCTATATGAAATATATTCACTTATCGAAAAATTCCATAACCACCTAATGATCCTCTGGGGCGACTGGAACATGAACATCAGACTGGAACTGGACAGAACTTGCAAATCCAGCAAACAACCTTTGGGTATTACTAACACTCTAAGTGATATAATGGACGATTTTAATTTATTTGATCCTTTTGAACTTTTCAGAAAAGACCCCCTCTGTTAGTAACTACACATTATTCTCAGCTTACCATAAATCCTGGTCCAGGATAGACTTTTTTTTTTTAATCTGAGCACTCTTTTCATCTTATGAAATAGTATATAGTAGTGACCCTAGAACTATCTTTGACCATGCCAAAATTAATCTTAACTTAAATATCTATAAACCTAATCATGAGAACCGCATCCCTACAAATTGGTCCCTTAACCCTAACCTCTTGAACAACAAGACCCTTCACCAAGAAATCCAAGAATTCCTGTCACAGACAACAAGCTCTTTTGAAAAGTCAGATATCTCCCTAGATATACAATGGGCAGCAGCTAAAGTTACTTTCAGAGGTGTCCTTATTCAAAAGGCATCCCTAATTCAGAAACTATCTAAATTGCGTACCTTGGCACTAAAAGCAGAACTAAGAAGACTAGAATTAGAGTTGAATACTAAGTTTTCTGTAGATATTGAAAAACAGATGATCACCCTTCAAAAACAACTACACGAATTACACCTAAATCAATACTCTCTTATGGAATCCAGACTTATTCATAGATATGCTGAATGGGCACAAAGCCCTTCTAAATTTCTAGCAAGGATAATAAACATTAACCCCCCAACTACCACAATAAAACAAATTAGCCATAGGGGTAAATCCTTCTACACAGATAAAGAAATCATACATGTATTTCAAGAAGTGTATAAAGAAATCTATGGACCCCAAATACTCGATTTAGAAAGCCTATATGACCCTTTCCTAGATGAATTACAATTTCCAGTAATAAGTGACACCCACAAGAAACTACTAAAGGCACCTATAACTGTGAAAGAAATAATTTTAGCCATTAATAAACTGAAACCAGGTAAAGCCCTAGGTCCAGACTGCTGTGTGTCAGAATTCTTTAAGGCCTTTAAGCAAGTCCTAGCTCCCATTCTACTCAAGGTTTATAATTATGTAATCCAAATTGGCATTTCTGACTTGTATATTAATAACTCCAAGACTATTTTTATACAAAAATCAAACGACATTAACCTCAATACAAATGACTATCACCCAATTGCTTTAATTAACCTTGACATAAAGATTCTATCATCTGTCCTGGCTTATAGACTAAAAAATATATTACTGCATATCATATCCCATGACCAATTAGGTTTCATGAACAATAGGCATATTTGGGACAACACTGTATCCATCGAAGTCATAACCAATATGACAAATCTCCCAAATATGCAATTTCGGTTGATGCCCAAAAAGCTTTTGACAGGGTAAACTTAAATTTTCTCTTTAAAATTATGAAACGCTTCTCCATCCCTGATGAATTCATCAAAATGGTTGCAACCCTCTATAATAAGGCATCTACTACCCTAAACATAAACAAAAATAATTAAAATCCAATTCAAATCACAAATGGTACAAGGCAGGGATGTCCGTTATCACCTTACTTATTTAATCTATATCTTGAAGTTCTGTTTCTAAAACTAAGTCAAAAAACATTCCACCATCCAGTCTATATATATATATATATATATATATATATATATATATATATATATATATATAAAATACCAGTGAAATATACCGCCTTCGCAGACGACCTAAATATTTACTTGGAACTAAATGCAACTGATCTAGAAAAAATCCTAAGCTCTATTGGCAAATTTTCACAAATCTCAGATTACTCCATTAATCCCAACAAATCAATAATTTTTCCTCTAAACCCTCTTAGCCACAAAGAATTTTTTATTCCAGAAACAAAGATCAAAGTTAATTATACACTTAAATATTTGGGTATAAACTTCTCCCATCCCCAACAGGAACTAATTAATAACAATGTGTATAAAACATGGTCTAAAGTCATGGAAGATCTCACAAGGTGGAAGAATCTAAACCTCTCCCTCCTCTCAAAAGTAGCTGTTATAAAAATGAATATCCTCCCCAACATTATTTTCCATTTCTTTGCCCTTAATCAAAACATTCCAAATACTTTCTTCTCGAAAATGAATACTACATTGGGGAAATTTGTGTGGTACCCTAAAAATATCAGAATTAGTTACACTAAACTAACACTTCCCAAAGAAAGGGGAGGTTTGGCCCTTCTGGATTTTCTAACATACTACCATATAATAAATGCCAGCTGTATTTTACACATAACCAACTTCCATCCTTCAGATAAAGTCTGGAACCCCATATGGACAAAAATCTACAATGCACACATAAGTGCATCCAATATCAATGATCTTTCTTAACCCTAAAACTCTCAAAGAATATAAAATTCACCCTATATTAATAAAAATATAATTGGGTTCTAAAAGCTGATAACATCTCTTGATTTGAAAAACTCCTTGGTGATGGCTCAACCAATCCATCTAAATCCCAACTTCAAATTGAGTAACATGTTAAATCTTGATAGTTTTCCTATTATCAAGAACTGTACAGTATGGGACTTTTATATGATTTAAATACTTGCCATTTGAAGCCATCATAGCTTCATTAGCAGTCAATAAAAAATACTACATAATCATTAAAAAAATACTATACCTAATATCTCTGGTTACAGACAAGATTAAAGTAACCCCTTCAGAATTTCAGCTCTATCAGAAACTAATAACCCAACTTCTATTAAGGACTAAAATGCTTTCTAATGTCTACATATTAATAACAAAAATTAAACATCAAGACAATATTCTATTCTCTAAGTACTGGGATAGCCAAAACAAAGAAATAACACTTGACCAAAAACTTGAGGCAATTGACACAACAATAAAATTAACCCCTTTCAAAAAACTGATGTATACTCAGTTCATGATAAACAATAACGCCTACATTACTGTCAGAAAAATATGTATTAATGTATGTGTTTAGTGCTTATTAGAAGCTAAAATGGTTAACCCATTTCATTCTATTTTATGTACAGCTTAGTTTTGTATGAAACTAAAAGATGCTTTTCAAACTGCAATATGCTTTCTGAAACTGCAAGATGCTGTCTGACCTAGTATTTGCTAGCACAGCAAAATTCATGTTTATGCCTTTTGGAAATATACTGAGAAGCAGGTGATTATCTGCTAGGTCAGGAAATTAATGAATAGAACAATACTAAATGTTATTGAACTTGAACAATCAGCTCTGTTTGTGTTATGAGAACATGCACAGCTGCAGAAAAGACAGATACAGTTGAACAAAGACTGCTTGAAGAAATGATCTATAATCTGTACTTGCTTTGTGCTCGAATTAGCCATAGTACCTTGAATGGTAACATTGCATAGTGAGAAGTTGTATCTGACCGGTGGTCATCAAGGCCACGTTGTTTTTCTTAGGAAGTTTTTTCAGTGTCAGCAGAAAATCATGAACAAACAGCTGCTATGAAATAATATTGTAAGAACTTGTGATTTGCTACGTCAGCTTGGTAGGCAATGTCTTGTAAGAAATGTATAAGAATGGCTTCACTTCCTGATTCTAGTTAGACAAACTCTGTATTAGCACATTTTTGTCTCCTTGCTGCAAGATTAAAGTGCCTTAACCTGCCATGTATTGATCTTTTTGAAGTTGTTTTTTCCTTTGACAATTACACCTTTATTCCAAAGTAAAATTAACCCAAATACCTCACCTCTTTGCCCAACCTGCCCCAGTTCGGTAGCAGATACATTCCACATATTGTGGTCCTGTAAAGATGTGTACAAATTATGGTGCTCCCTAAGAGCACAACTTGAAAAAATGGGATATATGAAGTCAACCCTAACCTGGGAAATGTTGATTTTTAATATTTTTCCTAGTCCCTATAAGTATGACACTATGTGCGCTACTTAAAACTTATATTACACTAAACTGGTTAGACAGGTCCAAAACATCTTGAAAGGAGTTCAGGTCTATGTCTATCAAATATGTGTTAGCAAGTAAACTAAAGACAACAAGCAAAAAGAAAATAAACTACTTCCAAAAATACTGGAATAACCTTATAGAAGTTCTTAAATAATAACGCTCCTTGCTGTAACTCCTCTATTTCTTCTTATTCTTCTGGCCGCGTCCCTACTTCCCTCTTTTCTAATATCCCCACTTCTGGTGGAGTATTAACCCTAGTTTAAATACTTTTCGATTAGACCCTATATATATATATATATATATATATATATATATATACATACATACACACACACATATATATATATATATATATCTGTTTCAAAGGTTTTCCACTAAGACTTTGGTCACTGTGAGGGAATACCTCAGAATTTTGGGTCTCAAGGCATCTGTGATTCTCATGATACCCTTGTCAAGGCTCCACATGAGAAATATACAGTGGTATCTGAAATCTCTTTTGTACCAGCACCAATACCCTTTATCTTTTCAAATCCCAGTGCTGGGGTTTGTCAGATGAAAAATCATTTGGTGGAGACAACAGATATTTTTAAAACCAGACCCCCTTCTCCCTCCCTACCTACTGCAAAGCAGTTGGGTCACCAGAGATGCCTCAGACTTTGCTTGGGGTTTAGTTTCAGGAGGGCTAAAAGTGCAGGGGGTGGTGAACAGCAAAGAAAGATGTAAGCAAATAAATATCAAGGAGATGCTTGCCTTGATCAAGGCACTTAACTCTTTGAACCATCTTGGGTCCCCAGGACTTTTTCAAGTGGTTACAGACAACACCACAGTCATGTGGTACATCAAAAAACAAGGGGAAACCAGGTTGTATGCCCTTTGCAGACTAGCCATGTTAGCTTGGAATATAGCTTTAAATCAGGGTATCTCTAAAGGCATCCTACATTCTGTCAGAGCAAAATTGTGTGGCAGACAAGCTGAATAGGACCAGGGCAGAGCCCCCCCCTGAATAAAAACTAGATCGGGAGGGTCTTACAAGATTTGATTAATCTGTGGAGAGATCCTCAGGTAGACCTGTTCGCCTTCTGTCTGAGCAATCAATTGGCAAGATTCTGTTCCGGGACTCCAAGCAAGAAGGCCTGGAAGACAGATATATTTTCTTTTCCTTGGACAGGAATGTCCCTCTATGTTGTTCCACCCTTTCCACTAATATCCAGGGTATTTCTGAACATTCAGAAGGCATCCCCCAAGGTCACTGTGGTGACTCCTTTCTGGACCAAGTAACCATAGTTCTCCCTTCTTTTAGAAATGGCAAGGGGCAATTAACACAGACTTTCTCACATACTGGATCTACTCCCACAAAAACAGGTGTGTTTTGTACACCATAACATCAATCAACTTCAGTTGACTGCCTGGAGGACAGGATCTTAATTCCTTTCAGTCACTTGTTTACGGAGGATGTATAGCAGGTACTAATGGAGGCAAGAAAGCCTGCTACTAGAAAATCATATATTAGCAAATGGAAAAAGTTTTCTAGCTGGTGCCAACAACATAAACACCACTGTTGCAGGACTAGTCTCTAGTTTTACAATATTTGTGAGAGTTACTATCTTATGTTCTTTCTTATTCCTCTATCAAGGCTTATTTATTGGCTATTTTAGCAAGTCTCTCCATGGATCCTACTCTTCAGTGCAGTCTCGTTAAAATTTTTGAAAGGGTTTTGCATAAGAGGCCTCAAGAAAAACAGTTGCCCTTCTATAGGATCTTAAGTTTGTGCTAGAAAAGTTAACACTTGCTACATTTGAACAAGCTAACCTGTGTTGGGGTTCTTAACATGAAAATAGTTTTATTTTATTGCTCTGTCCTCTGCAAGAAGGGTATCTGAGTTGCAAGCTCTTTTGATGAATCAACTCTATCTCATTTTCCTTAGAGACAGAGTTTCTTTAAGAATAATTGTTCATTTCTTGTGAAGGTAAGAAGGGGCAACCTGTGTCAAAACAGGCCATTTCCAAATGGTTGTCTAAAGCTATTACCTTTTGCTATATTCACCATAACAAAGCTATTCCAGGCAGGGTCAAGGCCCACTCTACCAGGCCCTTGGCTTCATTTATGACTTTTTGGAAAGGGATGGATTCTAAAAGTATTCTAGAAACTGCTACTTGGTCCTCTGTACATTCACAAAGCACTATAAGCTTAAATCCTCCTTTAGGTCCATATCAGGCTTTGCTTGGACCATTTTCAAAGGGCTCCTTGACTCTTCTCTTTCCATCTCCAAATGTAGTTAGCTGGGTTAATCAAACCATATAGCTAAAACTACTACAGCAGTGATCAATATGATAAATGAAGTACAGTTGTGTAAGCAAATTTACCATAACAATAGATGTTCAAATGATTGCTGCTGCTGCTGCAGTAGCCGCTCCCTCCCTCCATTCCCCCGTGTATGTGTGTGTCTGCACATGCGTGTGCTTTTTATACCAGAGTGTGGACTTTATTTTTGTTGTTCCTAGCTTTGTCCTTTTAGGGCTCAGCCTCCCTCTGATGGCAGGAAAACTGAAGGGCTTTGCATCCAAACTTTAGTTGACTCAGCTCGAGCTGCTTGACAGTTTGGGCACATGGAAAGTGCCTGAAGCTTTGGAAGCTAGCTAGCTGTTGTATCCTTGGTAGGATATAATCCATATAGGTAAGGCTACTGTAGTAGTGATCATTCGAACATCTACTATTATGGCAAGTTTTCTTACACAATTGTACTTTATGGTAAGTGCAACTTACAACTATATTTAAAGATTTTGATTTGTTTGAAATAAACTTTTTTTTCTTGCTAAGAAAGCAATGTTGATTTAAATGAAGTTCCATCTCACAAGAGAAATTATGTAGCCGAGAATAAAAGATGTGAAGACATTTTCAGAGTGGTTGCCTTTTTTTAAACACCTTTAATGAATTATAACTTGTGACAGACAAATTTACATTTCAAACTGTATTAAATTAACATTAAACATTATACTTCATATATATATATATATATATATATATATATATGTATATATATCATATAATCTAAGCAACATTACATAAATTATTCAACCCTGCCCTTTTTTTAAACAAGAAACAACTTTATCAAACCATCACTTATGACAGAAGCAATCATATCATACATTTACATAAATGAAAACAAACCACACCAACACAATCCTAGCTGCAAGCATTTTATATCACAAACCGTACTGACACACTCCCAGTTGTAAACATTATACATCACTTATAATCTACCCAATCATTTTCAAACATTACATAACTTAAATCCTGCCTTCTTTTAAACCTCATCTCCTCTATGTATTGTTCCCACAATTCCAAATTTTTCCTTTGTAGTTTGCTCCTATCCTTTTCTAAAGATCTCCATTCCAGTTGTTTTATCTCTGTTACTATATTTACTATTTATAATGTAGTTGGTGTAGATTTTGATTTCCATTTTCGAGTCTCTGAATGCGCAGAAGTATGATGCTATCAGCAGCAGGAAGCCAGAAATGTTGGGCAGTGAACTGAAACACTGTCAACAGTGATTAGAAGATGAGGACAGACCAGACTGATTCTGAGAAGGGTTTGGTAGAGTGCAGGGCAACAGAAGATTATGATTGGGTTTCACATCATAAGCACATTACTAATTTGCTCAAAAAGAGATTTGAGAAGTACATTTCAAGCAAAGCTCAAGAGATGAATTTCATTAAAATCTATATTGTGATTGAATTAAAAAACTTAGGATGGGCAACCGAGTCATAATTTATTTTTTATTTATTTATTTTACATTTGTTAACCGGCGGTGTCTGACTGAGCCGAAAAGGCCCTTTTTCAGCAGAGGCCCGGGGAGAAAAGCTCCACAAAGAAAAATTACAGACACATTTAGTTATTTAGACATGATCAGTATACACACAAATTACAAGAGACATGTTTTTACAGTGGTATGCGGCACATAAACAGTTACAGTGGAGAGAACAAACAAAAAAATATTTATTTTAAAAATAAAGGTAATTAATAGATTTGTGGTGTACAGCTGAAATTTGGAACATAGGTAGAATACATACATAGTACACAGGTACAGTACATACACTGTAGATTATGGATGTGGATTGATCTGAATACAGACTTACAAATCACTGTGATGTCTATCTCCTTGAAAGTAGGACTTCTGCAACTGTTACCCTTATGGAGATCTTTGCAGTGAGACTGTGTGAAAGCTATCTGCCTCAGTACAGATAAGCTTTCCTTCCATTTAAAGACTTAAATTCCATTAACAAGGAGATAAATCCCATTAGTGTGTCTTCTGATAGAGTATGGGAGGAATGATTTGGGCCTATGTGCATTTTATTTTGATAAATCTGAGGGAATTTCCAGTAGAAGTAGATCTTTTTGTGATTCTTATTAACTTAATGGGTATGGGGCTGTTGATCTAAATCACTTCTGGTGAAGCTTTTATACTAGTACAATTTATTAAAGATGGATGAAAATGGACATTCTCTTAATTAGACAGGGGGTCCAAAATGTCCACATCAAAGGAGAAAAAGATTTCTGGGATGGATTTGTGCTGACTTCAGATTTCATTGCATCAGTTAGAAAGGGGGTGTGATGGTAGTGGGGCAGAGGACAGCTCACCATTTTGGAAATACAGGCATCATTTTACATAATATAGTCTGTTTTTTAGGAGAAAAAAGTTCATATTTTGTTCAGATTACATTAATGACTTATTTTCAAGCATAACTGCTGCAATAAAAAAGTAAGATAGTCCATTAGCACATGACCTGCCAACAAGATGAAACCAATATGGATAGATGCTAAAAAATTATTTAGATTAGCATTTCATTTTGGGGTCTTCATAAAAAAATAACCCAAAAAATAAATAGGAAAATTTATTTATTTATATTTGTTGACCGGGAGTGTCTGACTGGACGTAGGTCCATTTTCAGCGGAGGCCCGGGGAGAAAAGCTTCACAGTTAAAATAAACAGACAGTAGTTACACTGGATTACATAGTGATTAACAATTTACATAGCAATAGGAAAATTAGGTAGATGTTTTTGTAATGTGTTTCTTTTTTTCCTTTAAATTTGTTTTGAACTTTTAATAAGAATGTGGTATAGTATAATGTCATCTAAAAGTATTTGGTTATGTACAAATCTTATGTATTGTTATGCTCTAATATTCACAACACTAATAATATATTATTATAGAACAAAAAATGAAGAGAAAAGTACTAGAAACAAATCATAAGAAGAAAAAAACAACAAAAAACTAATAACTACATATCAGCATGTAAACAGCTGCACAGGTCCAGCTGTACCTTTTAGGAACAAGTGCAGGGCAAACCCCAGGAACAAACCAACATGGTGGAACCATAATATCAACAACTTTACAATAAAAGGAAGAGCATTTTGACCAAAAGTCAAGAGTAATTCCCAGAATGATAGAGGCTGCATCACTGAAATAAACAAGTAACTCAGGAGCTTAATGAAATCCATCAAAGCTAAGTTTGAAATTAAAACAGTTATCCAAGCCAAACACAATCACAAGACCTTTTTTAGTTAGGTTCATAATCTCAGAAGTACAACACCTCAGTGCTCTGAACTGATTGGGAACAATGTTTCCTACACTGAGGCAGAAGATATAGTGAACCTACTGGCCAATAAATTCAGCTCTAACTTTATCCCTCCCCCCCCCCCCTGTCTGTCCCACAAGATATACTTGAAACTGGCTCACCACCAGCTATCACACAAGACCAAGTCATAAAAGCACTATCAAAAGCTGAAAATACTGCATTGATGGGACCTGGCAATATCCGTGGATGCATCTTAAATAGCATTAAGCATGATTTAGCCACCCCACCTAACAACAATGTTTAATTTTGGCCATCATGCAGCTTTTGGACCTTTCATAGACCCAGGCAATTATAGACCCATAAGTCTGATCAGGCTCATATGCAAAGCCATGGAAAGACTAACCATGGAAACGAATAAGATCATAGGGAACCTCCAAGCACTGGACCCATCTCAATTTGAATTCATCAAGATCAGGCCATGCTTATTCAGCCTGGTGGACAATCCCTCACTCAGTCATAGTAGCAAAGCTAAAAAATATGGAAATAAACCCATACATCACCGGATGGATTGACAACTGGCTCACAGGCTGCAGGAGATCAAAACAGGGAAAGCTACCTCTGCAAACAGACAAGTCACCAGTGGAATCCTTAAGGGATCAGTGCTGGGACCCCTCCTGTTTGGCACCTACTTCTCTGAAGTAAAAGCCATTACCAAAGGTCTCTGGCTGACTAAGTTTGCAGATGATTGCAAGTTAGGAGCAGTCACTAAATACCCAGTGATGTAGCCATCCTGTAGGAAGAATTCTTCCAAATAAATAACTGGTTCCAAAATCATAGACTGAAACTAAATGACAAACCAATGCATTATTGTATCCTTTGGGACGTCATCTTCCTCAGGGAGCAATCACATTAATAATACACCCCTAAGAGTTGACCCAGTTGTTTGGGACTTTGGAATGTATGTGGACAGTGACTTAATTTTTTGATCAACATGTGTCCACTATCATAAGAAAGTCCTTCTATATTGCACAGCTTATAAACAAAAAGATAATGTCTAGATCTAGGGATGCCCTTTAATTAACCTTCATTAAGTCAGTCAACAACTGGAACTCCTGCAGAGATACCATGCTAAAAGAATTCAAAGCCTAAATGATATGTCCTGCATGGACTAACTCAAAACCCTGTCACTATACTCTATCCTAAAGACTGCTAAGAGATGACCTATGTCTGGCATGCAAGGCATCCTCTGATCTAATACTGATAGACCTGTTGCACACCAGCAAGTCAATAGCATCAGAAATACTCAGTCCGGGGAGCTGAGCCTCTTCACCAACATCAACAGAATGGTTTAGAGGGATGAATAGTTTTCACAGAGGGAATCACTACTCTGGAGCAGACTCCCCATCCATGTAAAACAAAGTTTATTCCTGTCAATATTCAAGTGCATCTTTGCTGTATAAATGGGTAACAGAAAGTTCCCACAGGACTGCTCCCTGTACTACCAATGGACAGAGGCAGCTCCTAAATGCTTTATCCCATGCATGGGTCCCTTCAAATTATCTATGATATAAACCAAGTTATTCTTAGTAGGGGTACTATATATAATTATTGACCTTGGGATGGGTAAAGCCAATCTAACTACAAATGGGATTGGTTAATTCAAGCACCAAAAGGGAAACTGGCTAGGCTTAAAATGGCCCACGTGGGCAACTACCTTGCACTTACCTATGAACATATATATCTATATCTATATATATGTATGTATATGGGTCACCTCACCTTTATTGAATGGCATTTTGTTGAGTGGTTTAATGTTGAGGATTTTAGAGTGACTGTTTCATCAGAAGATAGTTTAGCTGATGTGCCATTCATCAATAAAGTCCGAGAATAGATACGATCAACATGTCTGAGGTTGGCTTTCTGCCAGGTAAAAGCATTGGAGGCCTTGTGTGTGTTCCACAATAGGCAATGAAGCATTGTTTATGAATGTTGCATTTTTCTTTGTGGATGTTTTACTATACATAATTAAGGAGGTACAGGAGTGCAAGGGGGCATGTCCCTCACCCAAAAGACCTGCTCTGTGATTTTGGAGGTTGGAAGTGGTGATTTCAGTTGTATATGTGTTTGCTTTAGGTTAGAGTTTGTCTTGTATGCATTATGTGTGCAATTCAGTAATGTGGCCATCATCACTGTTTACTGTATGAGTTCTGTCAAGGAAAATATGCAGTGATAGTGTAGCTGATGTGTGGGAATAAGTAATATGACACGCACTCATGCAACTTTATACAAACTGTTAGTGTCAAGATTTAAATCTACTATTAACTATATAATTGTATTTTCTGAAATGATAGTTTAAGAATAGCAAATTAAATTAGAATAGATGTTAGATCTTCAGAGTGGTTTTTATCAATAAGCTGTTCCAATTTAGGTCTAAATGTATAATTAATTCTGTCAATTAATTTATTTCTGAAGATGACTGTTGGTTGAAACATCATTTTTAGCTTTTATTTTTCTGTTTGCATTGTGTATTTGAACATAGTTTTTGGATAGTTTCTATTGTGACTTACTGATCTCTATTGTTTTTCAAGTTTCTCTTTGACCCATAGTTCCCTTGCAAGCATGATTCCAGCACAACCCATAAATGAACAAATCTCCATCTTCAAAAGGAATTAATGTTTGGGCACCTGTTGGATGCTGCCATCATGGAAAGGGTGAAATTCTGGGGCTGATTGAGTTCTCCAAGTATTTGGCAGGGTTAAATTTTGGGTTGCAATGTTTATAGCTCTCGCACATATGCATATTCCCACATACATCTGAGAGGCTATCATATATTTTGACATACGTAGCTGTAGGATTCCTCTGGTCTGCAGGAGGAATTTTCATACCAACTCCTTAATATTTGGACATGTGCTGTCCCTCAAGAACAAAGAGCTGAATACTGATTATTCAGTCTGCTCTGTCTCTCCTGACTATGTGCTACATGAGACCCTAGCTGAACACAGGTTACCAGAATCACAGGTCTCCCCCTTGTCTCCTATCACTGGACCAGAATCGACTCAGTTTTGCTCTGGTTGAACATTTTAGATGAGTTTGTGGATTGACAATTTTATGTATCCCCTGCTTGACATTTTGTTTAACACTTGATATACATGTTGATAAGGTGTATGTTGTATTTGTACAGGAATGGCTTTACTGGAAAAGTTCACTCAGACTCTGCCATAGATTGCTGTGAGGGAAAGGTTAGTTTGTTTTTGATTTCTTGTACTTTGTATTGCTTCATTGCCGCCTTCTATTTTGTATATTGTGATTTATTTTCTTTATACTGTGTTTTACTTGTATTCTGATTTTAATTGCATATTTAAACTAGGAAAGAGACCACAGCTGTGCCTCTTGTGAGTCACACAGAAACTAGAACAGGTCAATTAAGATTAAGTCGACACAACTAAAGTAAATAAATAAAATATATAAATACAACAGGCTACAGACACACAAAACACATACCTTAATAAACTCTAGCTCCTAGGCATAACCCTTCAAGGAGTAATAAAACAAAATCCAAAAGAACAGTTTATATATTAATCCTTGCACAATTAATCAATTACAAGTAATTAAACAGTTTAAAACAGATTAGATTAAATACTTCCAATTGCATTCCAAGTTTAAGCCATAAAGTGATATAGGGGAACATAGCTGTGTCTCTTGTGAGTCACAAAGAAATTAAAAATTTCAGACCCTCCGAAACTAGTGCTGTTGTATTTTTAAACTCAGCTGTCTTTGTAGTTGCCTGCCCTTTTGTTAGTCTTACCACATATTTCTTTCTATCTCCTCTTTTATTGGCTATTGTGAGCAAGCACAAAATTATCATTTTGTGAAATCACTCCCCTTCAGCTATTTAAATTTATTGGCCATCCCGCTGTATTGCACAGAGCCACAATACAAAGTGGCAACTCCCTTCTAATCTATTTTACTCTTTTAAAATTAGTGGCTCTCTACTTAAAGCTAAAGCTTAAGTTACCCCTCTTTCATATCTAATGGCTTAGTGCAGACTGCGACTCCTAGGATATTAAAACATTTTTCCTATTTTACCTTTAAAATCTGAAACATCTAATCCAAGATCACCAATTATGGGAGAGCCCACATTCTGTCTCTCAGTAGTCATCTTGGAATTAGTGCTTCTGTTTTGCTCCTGGTGTAAGGAGCATAGGAAATTATCCTGGATACTGATGATCACCAGAATGCCTAATAACGGCTTCATAGGTGACCGCTTGGAATTTGTGCTTATATTTTGCTTCTGGTGAGAGAAGGAGCAGACTACATTGATTCCTGACTGTTTCTGATTTGGGCAGTGAGTGTCTGTGTTGGACCTTTATGATTGGTCTGGCTGATATTTAAATCATCTACCAGGAAAAGGGTACAGCAAGCCTACAGATCCTTGCATCATCTGAGATAATACTGTTGGTCACCAAAGAGCCTGTGGCATGCTCCTCATCTTGGGATTGGTGTTACTGTTTGCTTCTGGTGAAAAAAGAAGCAAAGGAGCATTGTATCCCAGCAACATGAAGCTGTGGTGAGACCAGCAGTAGTAGTAGAGAGAGAGAGAGGCAGTAGCCAATCAGACAAATCCCATCTTTTCATCATTCTTGACAAAGCTAGTTCTTTCTTTTCAGTAAGAACTGCTTGATTAGCTGCTGTCTAACCTAACTCCAGAATATCTCCCTAAATTTGTCATCCATAAATAATCAGGGTCTACTTATTAGTTTCCTTCAAGCATTTGGAAGTGCCCTGTATAGAGGCAGACACCTTGAGTTGATATTTTTCTTGTAAAAGCCCCTTTGAAATTTCATTAATAGCTAGTTACAAACCGGGCAACTAGTTTGCAGTGACAAGCACTGCCCTGAGAGTTGCAAACCAGATACTCTTGACATTATTTTATATTCTCACCACAACCCGTCTAATCAATAAAAAGGGTCTGTTGCCATGGATATGAGCTTTTCCATTATCTCTGTTACCAGCTTGGTGGCTATGGACGTCCTGAGGCAATGTAGAAATTGTCTTATGTTTACTGACAACCAGCTAATTCTCAAAAAAACTGATATGGTATGTGAGAGATCTATTTATGCAATGTCACTGGAGGCAAAGCTCTCGTATAAAAGCACTAACTCAGGTTATCAGTAGTACACACTCTGCATCCATCACACACATTCAAAGCAGTCACATAGATCCACATATGCTGAGGCACTTAAGTGTAACCTTCCTAAACCCCAAAGACCTCCTAGATGAAGTACACATAAACACCATCAGCATCCCTGAATGCACTCTTTCAAAACAACACCAACATCAACACATACAGCCACAGCTCATGGAGTCTCTACTTCTAAACCCGTAAGGCAAGCCACCACACAATCCAACATTCTGGTTATTGGAGTCTGTATTGTGAGACACACCAGGCTGAGTAAGGAAAAAGTCATGGTTAGCTGCGTATCAGGTTCCAGGATTCGCCACATTACACTCACACACGTCATTGGACCAGAAGTACCAGTATAACTCAGCCATAGTCCATGTGGGTGTAAATGACCTGAGACATACCTCCCTAGACTTTATGAACAGAGACATCATGGAGCTCTTGAATATGTGTCCCAGGGTGGTATGAGCCTAGCACTGAGCAGCATTTTGCTTTCTTCAAGGATGATGCCACAATATGAACGGAAGGTGACTGACTTTAATAACTGGCTTAGTTTCTGGCATCATTCTAAGGGAGGAGGAGTGCAATATTTGTCAGCATGGAAGGAGATGGTAACAGACCACACTGCTTTGCCAGGGATGGACTGCACCTCCCCCCTCTAAGCTTTTGAATATTAGCTAAAACATTGTCCTTTCTCACAGATCCTTTTTTTTAGGCAATGCCAGACTGAAAGTACTTCCAACATAGCATATCTAAACCAAGAAAATCTAAAGCTGTTACAGCTCAATGCTTGGACTCTAAACAAAATCTCCTCTCCCTACAAGCTCTCCTCACCCTAGAGAATGCTGACATCTGAGTGATCATTGAGACATGGTTTAAAGCTGCAGAGAACACACCAGCAGTGCAAGGCTATAATGCCTTCCACACATTTAGACCAGCTACTACACAGAAAGGGACTAAAGGTGGAGGTGTCTGGATTTACATCCAAAATAAATATTCTTCGAAGCTGGTAAAACAGGATAATGCACCTGAGCTTCTCCATGTTAAATCACCATAGGCAAAATCCCATACTACTTTCTTGCAAGCTATAGGTCCCCCTGTATGACCCAGGAAACACATAATATGTATTTAAACTTATTGGAAACACTCACCATCCAACCTAATACCATATTCATTGGTGACATTAATTACCTCACTATTAACTGGGAATCATATATGACATCAAACATGCAGGCACAACAGAAATTCTTGGATTTTGTAAACCCAAACTCCCTGGACCAGATTGTACAATACACCGACCAGGGGTGCAGACCTACTGGATCTGGCCCTCAATAATATGGGAGAGTGCTGCACACTCCCTAGTTTAATGTCTTCTCTGTTAAGGTCGGACCATAAAATTGTCTCCTTTGAAGTAAAAATAAGACCTGGAACCCCAGCTAACCCTGGAATGTTCAAGAACTACTCTAAGACTAACTTCCTACTACTGAGTGATAACCTGGCAAAATGTCAAGCCCCCATAAACCCTGCAAATACTGCTCCCTGCACAGAACTGTTCAGAGAAACTATATACAAGCATGTTAATAGCTGCATAGAGGCAGCTGTACCCACCAGGAAGAAGTATAGAAGTAACTCAAAAAACAAGCCACCCTGGTGGAATCACAATTTCAATAGGCTGCATAACAGAAGGAAGAAAATCATGGCAAAAAATAGGAGATGTAGCACCCAGCAGGATAAAACCACTCTCATCAAACTAAACAAAAAAACTCAGAGCACAAATCAAGTCTACTAAAGCCAAATCAGAGGTAAATTTGGCCTCCCAGTGCCAGGACAAGGGTAACACAAGACAATCTTTAGCTACATCTGCCGCCTCAAAGGCAATACACAATTGTGTGCAGAGCTCATTGTTAATAACTTTATCCTTCTCTCCCCTCAACCTCCCCTCGGGAAATACCATGAAATATAATTCCCACTAATATCACTAGGGAAGAGATCCTTAATGCTCACTCTAAGGCCAAGAACACTGCATCAATGGGCCCAAATAATATCCAAGAATGCCTTCTAAATAGCAAGAAACATGACATCTGGAATTGCTGTTTAACTGCAGCCTTCAAACAGATTTTGTACCTAATGTATGGAGAACAGCTACAGCCATCCTTCTGCACAAAGGTGGGCCATTTACAGACCCTGGAAACTACAGACCCATAATTCTCACTAGTTTCATATACAAAACAATGGAAAGAATTATCATGGAAATGATCAGTAATGACATAGGAAACATTCAGACACTGGACTCAACCCAATTTGGTTTCAGCAAGGGTAGGTCATGCCTATTCAGCTTGGTGGATTTCTTTGAGAAGGTCACCAAAGCAATGTATGAGGGCTAAATGGTTCATACTGCCTTCCTTGATCTGGCCAAGGCATTTGACACAACACCCCAGTCAAGCATTGTTGACAAACTGAAGAGGTTAGGTATAAACCCTTATGTCACCCAGTGGTTAACCAGCTGGCTCACAGAGAGGACCCAGGAAGTTAGAATTGGGGAGTCCACCTCTTCAGAGAGGCCAGTCACAAGTGGAGTCCCTCAGGGATCAGTCCTGGGACTGTTCCTTTTTGGTATTTACTTCTCTTAAGTCAAGACTAATGTCAGTGGCCTATGGCTGACAAAATTTGCAGATTATTGCAAAGTAGGAGCAGTCAGAGAATCCCCCATTAACACTAATGTTCTCCAGGAAGGGCTGACACAGACAAATAAATGGTGTCAGAGCCATGGACTGAAACTAAATGCCAAGAAATGCATAATAGTACCCATTGGGAAGTCATCCATCCCTGATAACTGTCATATTGACAGCATATACCTAAGAGCTGACCCAGTAGTCAGGGACTTGGGGACACACATAGATAGTAATTTAGCCTTTGACCATCACGTGTCTACAGTGGTGAGGAAATCATTCTATGTTGTGCAACTTATAAACAAAGGTATGGCATCTAAGTCCAAGAAAGTCATTGTTCCACTGTATTCGGCATTCATTAGACCTATCAATGAGTACAATGCCTCCTTTGGTATGTACCTAACCAGGCATATCCAACAACTGGAAAATCCACAGAGGTTCCTCACTAAAAAAATATAGAGAGTAAGAAACATGCCCTATGCAGACCGCCTCAAGGTCCTTTCTATGTATTCTGTCTTCTACAGGCTGTTGAGGGCAGATCTATGCCTGACATATAGGGCATTGTCAGACCCCACCCTAAAAGACCTCTTGCATATCCACAAAACAAACAGCACCAGAAATACTGTTCTAAAGTCTTAAAACTTGCTTGTACCTGCTGGAGAGACGGGTATATATCCCAGAGACTTCCCCTTCTCTGAAACAAGCCCCCCATGCAAGTGAATCAGAACTCCTCCCTAACCCAATTCAAGTGTAACCTGGACAACTGGATGGGAAACTGGAAATTCATCCCTGGTTTGGTACCTCTGTCTCTAATGGTCAAAGACAGCTTATAAATGGTTCATCTCCCAGGCCCCTGCTTGTAAATGTTTCACCTTCCAAGCCTCTGCTTACATTTGTCTAAGGTACCAGATCTTGTCAGTGATTTGGGATACATGGATAGACTTAAAGACACCCTTGTGGTTGTTAGCCTCGTACATGCCTATGAACCTATGATCTCTTGCAGAAGTAAATTTTGAAGGTCACAAAAGTATTAACTGAATCTTGGAGCCTAGGTAAAATTAATGAAATTGATATATATAAGGCAGGATTAAAGGAGTAAGAAGCCACACCCGAAAAATAGTAGGTTCAGTGGTTTTAATATTAACAAAATCTAAAAACTCCGGAGAATAAGGGGTGTGTGGATGTGTTGCAGGATCGATAGAGACAGACAGCCCAGCAGGATTGACAAAATGGGAAGGCCAGTGCAGGGCTAATCATGTCAGAGAATCCTTAGCATGTTAAATAAATAAGGGATCCTGTCAGATCATTAGTCTGTTGGTCCCAAAAAAATTAAAAGGGCATGTAACCCACAGCAAAATTAAAAAGATCAGATGTCCTTAGCAAGAATCAGTGTCTGCGGAATTAACCAAATCAGCAGGTCTATCATGTTAAACAAACTGAAAAGGCTCCATCAGTATTAACTTAGTTATGGAGTAGCAGAATTAATGAATTCAGGGGACCTGGACTACCAATAAAGGAGTTAGGGGCTATTGTCATAGCTAACCGATTCAAGGGAAGATAGTAGTATTAATGCACAGAATGCTATCGCACCAGGAAAGGATCACAGTAAATTATCAGAATCACAAAACTCATTGTAGCCAAACTGAAAGCAATTTAATCTTTCTTTGATTGATTGATCACCACATATAACTGAGTACGGCCTGTATACAGCTGTTATGAATTTAATTTGGTGTACCTAGAGTTGTAGATTAACTTTAAAGAAACATAATTGGTGCTAGTTCTTGCTCTTCTTTATCACATCACATTGCATGTTTTATTAGCTATCTGACTTATTAACTACTTATTCATTATGTTTTGCTAACGTCCTTATCTTGTAGGTAATGCCTTTCTTCACTGGGTACCCAGAGAGAAAAGCTCCTTTACAAATAAGTAAATATGTACATTAAATGAAAATGCAGAGAAAAGCTCTGATTTGTTAATCAGTTTCTTTTTGTGCTAGGGGTACAGGTCTTGAATCTTTGTACCTTCATTTGCCTGCTGTGGGACCTTGAGCAAGTCATCTAATCAGAGAGTGCTTTGGGCCAGTTGAGAACTTGGGATAGACTCCTTAATGGCCTCCTGCAGTGCATGTCTAGCAATTACCTATGAACCCAAACACAAGAAAAAAAGAATGCAGAGCGACAGGATTTACAGTCTTATTTATTAGACTTTTTGCTTACTAAAGCTATCATGTTATCAATATTTATATATATGCAAGTGAGTCTTAATAATCTTGTTGTCACATTGATCATGGAAATGATCAATAATGATACAGTAAATCTCTAGATACTGGACCCAACCAGTTTTGGTTTCATCAGTGGCCGGTCATGCCTACTCAACCTAGTGGACTTCTTCAAAAATGTCACCAAAGCAATGGATGATGGCAAAATGGTTCACACTGCCTTACTTGACCAGGCCAAGGCATTTGACACAATACCCCATTCGGGCATTGTTGAAAACATAAAAGGTTAGGTACAAACCCATATGTCACCTGGTGGATAGCCAGCTGGCTCATAGGTAGGGCCTGGGAAGTTAGGACTGGGGAGTCCACCTCTACAAAAATGAGTCCCTCAGGGATTGGTCCTTGGGCCATTCCTTTTTGGCATTTACTTCTCAGAAGTCAAGGCCAATGTCAATGGTCTCTGGCTGACTAAATTTGCAAATGATTGCAAATTAGGAGCTGTGATTGGATCCCACAATGACACAAATATTCTCCAGGAGGGGCTGACACCAACAAATAACTGGTGTCAGAACCATGGACTAAAACTACATGCCAAGAAATTCATAATAGTATAATTTGGGAAGTCATCCACCCATAGTAACTATTATATTGGCAACACACCCCTTAAAGCTGACCCAGTAGACAGGGACTTAGGGGCACACATAGACAATAATTTAGCCTTTGACCATCACGTGTCCACAGTTGTGAGGAAATCATTCTATATCATGCACCTTATAAACAAAGGTATAGCATCTAGTTCTGAGGAAGTCTTTGTTCCACTGTATTTGGCATTCATAAGACCTATCATTGAGTACAATGCCCCCTTTGGTATGTACCTAATCAAGCACATCCAATAAATAGAATGTTCACAGAGGTTCATCACTAAAAGAATACAGTGTATAAGTAAAATATCATATGCAGACCACCTCAAGGCCCTTTCCCTGTGTTCTGTCTCCTACGTGCTGTTGAGGTAAGATCTATGCCTGGCATACAGGGCATTGTCAGACCCCATTCTGATGGACCTCCTGATTATCCGCAAAACAAACAGCACCAGAATTGCCCTTCTAAAAACTTAAACCTGCCTATGATATAAACAGGACCTGCTGGAGAGACAGGTATGCATCCCAGAGACTACCATGTCTCTGGAATAGGCTCCCCATCCATGTGAAGCAGAGTTCCTCCCTAACCAAATTTAAGTGTAACTTGGACAACTGGATGGGAAACAAGAAATTCATCCCTGACTTGGCACCTTTGTCTTTAATTTACACACCATCAACCTGTAAATGGTTCATCTCCCACGTCCATGCTTGTAAATGTTTCATCTCCCAAGCCCCTGTTTACAACTATCAAGGGTACCAGAACTTGTCAGAGATTTGGGATGCATGGCTAGGCTTAAAAAGGCCCTTGTGGTCATTAGCCTAGTAAACATCTATGAACCTATTTATTTTTTGTTAGACCCCAAAATAAGGCCAGTTGTGAGCCATCTCATTTTTCACATTGCTATCATATTTCACAGATTATGCATGCTATCTTCTTAAAACACCACAGTGTTAATTTTGTATGCCAGGTCTAAAGTCCCATTTTTTAGTTATCCTATGAGATTTGCTCTGGATACATTAACATTACAGTTACATGTTCAGAGTACAGAAGCAGACATGACAAAATGAAAATGTGTAACCAAAAATTTCAAAGTCTGTCCAAATAAAATTATATTCCTGATTAACACTTTTTGACAGAATATGTCTTCTTGGGTTTTTAGTAAGGTTACATGTGCTGAATTAGTGAATCACACTAAAAAGAAATATTAAAATATCAGAAAAAAACAAAAACACTTCCTGTTCATTTATATTCATATAGAGGTTTGCTCCATAATCATCTCAAAAAATCTGAATTTGGATACCTTGTTGAAATTCTGAGGATTTAATTCCAATGTGCAGAATAGCAGAACTGCAAGGATGAATGTGAGGCACTATATAGTGAGTCAGAGAGGTAGGGGTATCTTAGAATATCCTATTACTCTGAGTTACAATAATCTCCAAGATAGCATTTGAAATTAGTATGGCTGTGGGAGAACATATTCCCCATGTCAGGGGATGCAGAGAGGGGAAGTCTTCCTACAAAAATGCTTTAAAGACAGTTCAGCAAGTTTTAGAACTCACTGCTTACGCATGAATTATAGTTTATTCTTTTTTTCTGAAGTGTTGAGATTCACAGTTTTGGTTCTTGCACTTCTGATCGAAATGAAAAAATTCCTTGGTATCCGAGTTTTGACAAAACTATCATATGTTTTTGTGTGTGTGTGTGTATGCGTTTGTGTGTGTGTGTGCGTGTCTCACACACACACACACACACACACATTTATACATTAAGCACTGATGAAAAAATATTTTCCATGCATCAACATGGATTTTTTTAAGTGTTTGCAAAACAATGCATGTATTAAAAATACTTTTCTTCATTGTAAGCAGCTAGTAACTTCCTGAAATTATCAACATTTTCTTCTTCTCTTTATGGTCATAGTTCTTTTATTTCATAAGTCACCACTCTCTGGCTAGAAAACAATTTCTTTAAATTTTGACTATATGGACTGTCTGAAAATGTATAATTATGCCCTGCTGTCTTGTATTATAATATACTTTTAGTTATAGACATTCAAACAAACAATTTTCCTTAAAAATGTCATAAATCTGAAAATCAGAGTCTAATCCTATCTTATTCTCCTGTAACTACATATATATGTGGGTGTGTGTGTGTACATGTATTAATATTGTTTTATATATATCTACCTTGATAGAGATAGCTAGACAGACAGACAGATAGATATGTCTATGTCTGGACACGCATTAGGCAAGCTCAGCAACATGTGCAGCTGTTCCTATAACAAGAATATTGCTGAGTGAGGTTGCTGTAGTTATTTAACTAGCGCAGAGCCTGGAGTTTAAGAATCTTTCCATAAACTGTTTGAGTTACCAGGACTACTATTGTAAAACTATTTCTACGCTTTACAGTTGTTATAGGTTAGCCTAAAAAAGTAACCTGAGATGTCTTTTAAGTTAGTGGCCTCACATGTGAGATGCTAAATATGTCACATTTGGTAACAGCACCGGACATTAAGATTTTTGTGGGATGACGCTCGGGAAACTATATACAGAAACTAAGTCATTGAATGATTACTACATCTACTAGTATATTAAACTCCTAGTAAGACTCAAGTGCCCATTATGTGTTTGTGTTTGCAGTGCTATGTACTAGACACTAAGATAAGCACTGATATGTTTGTAAATTTGTGATAGATTTCTATCAGAATGACAGAATTAAACAACAGGAGAGAAGTCTAGTATAGCTAGTTGCATTTCCTCTCTTCCCTCAACTGGTACTGTATGAGTAAAAATATGAAAAATAAGTTACCCTGATTAATAATGATTCACTCCTAACAGTTGAAGGTAGTGACTCAGGTAATGCATACTTTGGCCGTGTTGTATAAGAAGTGGCATGTGTAACACCTTTTCAGAGGATATAAAATTAGAGTGAACTAGATTTTCAGGTAACTGCCACAGGTATAGACCATACACCTGCATACATATGATTAAAAGGTGAGACAACATGCAAAGTCTGAACAGTGGGCATTGTATGCTTCAGTGCCCTTTATTCTGGGCTGACATAATGCAGGAGGTAAGTGCAAACACACTATAACTGTAACATAAAGACAGTTACAAACTGACTCTTTGTAAATAATTAGATCCAAACAAGAACATTATATTTTAAGCTAAAGTGTTATAGTGTGGTAAACACATAAAGACAGTTATAATCTACCTCTTACTTTGTGAATAATTAGTTCCAAACAAGAACATTATAGTTGTAAGCTAAACTGTTACTGCAATTATAATACCAGACCTTAGCAAAAACAAAAATTTCACACATTAATGAATCAATATTCTCTCTTCAGTCTTCTTTTCCCTCCCTGTATGTTGTTATTTGATTGTCGAAGAAACTGAAAAGGAAAAAGCAAGATTCAGATATCAAGGGGTAAAAAATGAGTTATAGTAAGGAAGGCCAATTGTAAAGTTATTTAAATATCTTCCTTAATAGACATGCATATACAGCACAGAGCTTCACAGAGCTTCAGGTCTCTCTAGCTCATTTTTTTTCTAATTGATCTCAGGCATGTACGTTCCTCTGTTGCCCTCTTCCCCGACTACAGAGGAAGTAGAGCCTAAAGGCTTCTTATGCTAAACACTATGGGGGCCTTGGAAAGGGGGTGTATAGGATGATAGCTGGAAGCCTTCACCTTTGGTTATGTGGACCAGTTTTCTGGTGAGGTGACACACAGGGATGAGCTATGTCCATTGTACATGCTTTTTGTCATGGTAGAATATATGCCTTTCACTCCATCTCCTCCTGTAACATGTCTGTAGAATTGTGGTCATGCTATCTGCACATATTCCCAGAATCACAATTTAGGATACTACTAAATCCTATCTACACACACACACACTCTCTCACACACACTCACACACACACACACACACACACACACACACACACACACACACACACACACACACACACACACACACTCCTGACCAGTTCACTTACCCGGTAAACAAACCAAATAAATAATTAACCTATCCCATTGGCGTTTAGATTTACCTAAGTCTTTCCAAGATCTATATTTATATATTACTGTAATGATAATTACTAGATCAAAACATAGATATTTGAGGGACCCATGCATTGGGCTAAAGCATTTAGGAGCTGTCTCTGTCCATTAGTAGTATGAGAAGGCCTGGGGTAAATTTCCCATCCATTGATCCAAGTTATGCTTCCACGTGGTCAGGGATGAGCTTCTCTGTTAAAAAAAAAGAAAAAAAAAAAAAACAAAATCCTTGTTTTCCCGCTTTTCTGAACTAGAATAGTCCAGTCTTCAGATTTTGCTGATTTCTGGGCTTTGTCTTGGTTCCTGTGCTATCCATATCCTTATTTGGATAAGAGGAAGCTTCTTTGTTCACCAGTGGGAGTGGGGAGCACTGAGCAACCTATTTGTCCCTAGAGGAGGGGTTCCAGCCCAGCAACTTGTAGTTTATTGGCCATTTTGGGTCAATTCCTGGCTCTTTTCAACCCCCTGCTATAAAGCCCATTTTTGCGCGAAGTTGCTCATAGAGCAGCATCGGGCAGCACCGGTTAATCAAGTTTAAACTATTTCTGGCTCCGTAAAAATCTGCTCTTCAATTTTTCCCTTAGAACTGCTCTACTTGCAATCTAAACAGCCTATACTCTATCTGAAAAGCTCAGCACTTGCTCCTAAAGCATTTTTTATACAGGTAAAGCACTCTTAAACAAAAGAAAGTACTTCATTCACCTAAATTCCCTTGAGTACCCATTTCCCTATAAGTCCCTTCTGACTCAGTTACACAGCAATCTTTTTCACTATTCTAGCATGTCGAAGGGTCAGTTGCTGGCGTCCTCTCCTGTTCAGCTGGTGAATCTGGGAATCTTGAGGCAATGTTACAATTGCCTCATGTACGCAGACAACCCTCTCCTCCTCCCAATAAATACAAATATATGCTAGAGATGCAACTATATAGCCAAACTGGAGGCTGAGCTCTCTCAACTCAGAACTGGCAAGACCAGTCAGGAAGAGATGGTAACCACGCACACCACAAACCCAGTGTCATATAGAACTATCACAACTGCAAACCAAACACATAAACACACATAAACATACCCGGAGGCGCTGATTAAAAATCTACCAAAACAACAGAGGCCTCCAAAGCAGACACCCAAACAACCGCCACCTCAAGATATAGCACATGCAACAAATAGTTCACAAAGTCAGTGTGCTAAACAGTCACAGCCCTTAAGGCCAAACAACATGCCAGACACACTTGTAATAGGTGACTCCATAGTCAGACACACTGATGTCCCGCTCACCAGATTGAACAAGGAAAAGGTCACAGTAAGCTGCCTGTCGGGAGCTAGAATCCGCCACATAACACAAGCACTCAAGTCACTCCACAGCAAGTACAAATGTGACTCAGTCATTGTACATGCCGGTGTGAACGACCTGAGACGTACCTCCCTGGACTACATGAAAAGAGACATAGAGGAACTCTCTGATTATGTAGCCCAGGCCGGAATGACCCTGACCCTGAGCAGCATCTTACCCTCACCAAGAATGATGCCACAGTACAAAGACAAAATGATCAGTTTTAACAATTGGTTTAATTACTGGTGTCATTCTAAGGGGATCCAATGTCTGTCTGCTTGGGATGACATGCTCGACAAGCCACGCTGCTTCGCAAGGGATGGCTTGCACCTGTCACCCCTGGGCTTCTGGATATTGGCCAAGGCTCTTGCCACCCCCATAGTGCCTTTTTTAGGCAAGGCTCAAATGACAAACCTACCTCCCTAGAAAACACAAGTGGAAAAAAACTAAGGGTAATGCTGCTCAATGCCAGAAGTCTAAACCTCAAGATGCACGCTCTCGAAGCCCTCCTCAGTATGGAGAACATTGATGTCTGTGCAGTGACTGAAACCTGGTTCAAGGCTCCTGAGAGCACCCCAGCACTTTCAGGTTTTACCTCATATCATGCTTTCCGGCCCCAAAACTTGGACTGAACCACAAAAGGAGGGGGAGTATCCATATTCATCAAAGATACCCACACCTCCAGGTTAGTGGCAATGCACGAAGCATCGGAGACCATCCAGGTGCAACTAACCATAGGCAAAACTGCCTTACAGTTTGTAGCATGCTACAGACCACCCTCTCAAACTCAGGAACCCCACACAGCCTTCCTGAAGACACTGGACAGTATGACTGTCTCTCCAAATACCATCATATTGGGAGACTTCAACTACCCAAACATAGACTGGGAACATTACTCAAGCCCCAACACCCTAGCCCAAAGGTTCCTAGAATTCATAAACTCAAATGCGATGGAACAACTAGTCACCATTCCCACAAGAGGAGACAATATACTAGACCTGATCATCACAAACATGGGGACAAAATGCTCCACACCGGAAGTATATCCCTCATTGGTAAGATCAGACCATAAATTAATCTCACTGGAAATCCACATACCGCCCCCAGCCCCTGCACAAAAGACCACAGTGAAGAACTTCTCAAAAGCCAACTTCACACTTCTTAAGACTGAAGTGGTATCCTTCAAGGCCCCTGGGCCAGAGGAAACCACAACACACACTGCTGAATCCTTTACAAATGCCTTCTACGGGCACCTTCAAGAATGCATGGATCATGCAATCCCAAATAAAATCAAGACCCATTCCCCCAAAGGCAGGCGCCCGGTCTGGTGGACCCCAGCCATAAACAAACTTTACAACAGGAGGAGGAAGCTACTACATGACAGAGCAAAATCCCTAAAAGGGAAGGCATCTCTGATCAGTACTAGCAAAAAACTACGATCACTCATAAAATCATCCAAGGCCAACTGTGAGAGAAAAATCGCAAAAAATACAAAAGACAATCACAAGGCCTTCTTCAGCTATGTTAGAAACCTGGGTGGAAACTCCCAGATATGCTCAGAGTTGGTCCAAAATGACACAAAATACACTGAACCCACTGACATTGCCAACATTCTGGCAGACAGGTTCAGTGCAAATTTCTCCTCCCCCTCCCCCCCAAAAGGAGAAATAACTATCCCAGCAGAGTGTAGCCTCCCTAACATCTCAGATGCCCAGGTGAGAGCTGCCCTCTCTAAAGCTAAAAACACAGCATCAATGGGACCGGACGGTGTCCTGGGCTGTGTGCTACATGAACTCCATGAGGAACTAAACCCACACATAAGGCTGCTGTTTAATCTTAGCCTTACTACGGGATACGTACCCAAAGAGTGGTGTATGGCAACAGTGGTCCCACTTCACAAAGGCGGTGCTTCTACGGACCCTGGAAATTACCGCCCCATAAGCTTGACGAGCCTGGTCTGCAAAGCTATGGAGAGGATCATTATGGAACTCATAAACAAAGACATTGGGGACCTACAGACATTGGATCCTACCCAATTTGGCTTTGTCAAGGGCAGATCCTGCCTTTTGAACTTGGTCAACTTTTTTGAGACAGTCACTAAGGCCATTGATGAGGGTAAGGCAGTTCACACAGCCTACCTTGACCTTGCAAAAGCCTTTGACACAATACCCCACTCGGGCATCATAGACAAACTCACCAGCTTAAATGTAAACCCATATGTCACAAGATGGGTTGCAAACTGGCTCAAGGACAGAACCCACAGGGTCAGAGTTGCTGGAGCTATGTCAGACTCTAAGCCGGTCACAAGCGGTGTCCCACAGGGCTCAGTCCTGGGACCCCTCTTGTTCGGCATTTATTTTTCCGAGGTACAGGCAAACATAGGAGGATTGTGGCTGACAAAGTTCGCAGATGACTGCAAACTGGGCGCCATAATTGATACTCCAGCGGACACAAACATCCTTCAGAGAGGCCTCATAGAAATGGATAATTGGTGCCAGAGCCATGGCCTTAAGGTAAACGCCAAAAAATGTATAGTCATACCCTTTGGGAAAAACAAGGTACCCACAAATTACCACATAGGTGGTAATCCATTAAGTACGGAAGAGGTAATCAGGGACCTAGGGACCCAGGTTGACAGTAACCTCTCTTTTGACACTCACATTGCCAAAGTGGTTAGGAAGACCTTCTATATTGCCCACCTTATCATGAAGGGTTTCACATCTAGATCAAGAGAGGTCATTGTGCCCCTGTACTCTTCTCTTATCAGGCCAATGATTGAGTACAATGCCCCATTTGGGATGTATCTTACCCGACACCTGCAGCAGTTGGAAAGACCCCAAAAGTTCCTCACCAAGAGGATAAAGGGTCTTAAACATATGTCATATGCTGCCCGACTGAAAAAACTCCAGCTCTATTCAGTCACATACCACCTACTCAGAGGTGATCTGTGCCTGAAGTACAAGGCCATGTCCAATCCGGAATTAATGGACATGCTCCACCTCAGAAAATCCAAATCCATCAGAGCCATGAGAGCAAGAGACTTAAACCTCAACACAGAAATAAATAGGACATGCTGGAGGGACAGATTCATAACCCAGAGGCTCCCTACACTCTGGAACAGAATCCCAATCCATGTTAGGCAGAGCCCCTCACTAACTCTATTCAAGAGAAATCTTGACGAGTGGATGGGAGATCGTAGGTTTACCCCGGGGGTCATCTCTGTGTCACTACTGGACAGAGGCACAGTAAACTAAACCCTAAATGGGCATAGTATTCTCATCCTAAGGGGTGGTGAAAGCCACACACACTCTGGCTAGGCTTATAAATGCCCTAGGGCAGATAGCCTAGTACGAACCTATGAGGAGTCTGTTCCAGAACAGTGGCATCCCCTGTGAGACATACCTGTCCCTCCAAACTATTCTGTTAATGTTGCAAAAGAGGTTCATGACCCTGGATAAAGTATTGCTGATACTATTTGACTTGGAGATGTGAAATAAGTCCATCAGTAATGGGTTAGAGGATGCCTTGTATACTAGATGCAGATCACCTCTTAGCAGTATGCAAGAGACTGAACATATGAATAAGGCTTTGAGGCAGTCCATGTAGGACATAATGTTTAGGCTTTTTATCCTTTTTGTAAAGTTTCTCTGTGGGCTTTCCAGTTGTTGCATGTGCCCAGACAGATACATGCCAAAAGGGGCACTATATTCAATAAACAGTCTAATGAGGGCAGAGTAAACTGGGGCAATGACATCCCTGGATCTAGATGCAATCCCCTTGTTTATGAGCTGTGCAATATAGGACTTCTTTACCACAGTGGCCTCATGCTGGTCAAACGTTAGGTCACTGTACATATAAGTTACCAAATCCCAAACTACTGGGTCAACCCTTGGGGGGGGGGTTGTCAGTATAGTAGATACCTGGGGAAAGGCTACTTTGCAAAGGACATAATAATGCATTTAACTTTAGTTCATGAATTTGGCACCAGTTATTTGTTTAGGACAAGCTTTCCTGTAGGATATCTGAGTCTTTAGGGGTTCTGATTACTGCTTCCAGCTTGCATTCATCTACGAACTTAATTAGTCATAGTCCTTTGTTATTGGCTTTCACTTCTGAGAAATACATGCCAAACAGAAGAGGTCCTAGCACAAAATCCTGGGGGATGCCACTGGTGAGAGGTCATGTGGTGGTAGCTTCCCCTGGTTTTGATCACCTGTGAGCCAGTTGGCAATCCAGCAGGTCATGAAGGGGTTTATTGCTAGCTTATTAAGCTTTTCTACTATACCTGAGTCAGGGATTTTGTCAAAAGCCTTGGCCAGGTTGAAGTAGGTGGTGTGTACCATTTTACCTTTGTCCATTGCTTTGGTGACCTTTTCAAAAAAGTCCACCAGGTTCAGTAAGCATGACCTGCCTTTGATGAACCCAAACTGAAATGGATCCAGTGTTTGGAGATTCCCTATATCCTTATTGATTAATTCCATGATAATTCTTTCCATGGCTTTGCATATGAGGCTGCTCAGCTTATGGGTCTGTAATTGCCTGGGTCTGTAGAAGGTCCTCTCTTATGCATGGGAACAACTGTTGCTGTTCTTCATTCATTTGCTACAAAACCGTTATAGAGTAATTACATTTTTAGATTCTCTCTTGCAATTTCCTAACAGTTTTACACATATAGATAGCCTGCAGGTTATACAGCTTGCTAGATAAGTAACTTCAGTTGTATTAGAGTCTACATATCTATAAGAAGTGTTTATCTTACCTGAACCTGGATTCACTATGTTATGAGTAACATTAATATTTATTCATTGGGTACATATTCCACATGTAAATGTTCCCGTTTTTAGCCTTTACCTCCCTGCTCTTGCTGTTATATTATATTCTAACACCATTTTAACATTATTACTTTTTGGGTGTTTAATCTTTAGCACTTCCCTAGACAGGGTGATCTGTCATCTGCTTTATCATCACGCTGACAGAATACTGGGGATATTTAGAAACAATTAGCGCATAGCATTATGTGAAATAATGTGGTGGGTGGTGACATGCAGGGAGATGGGTGATTCAGAGACACGTGTAATGCAAGTGTGTTATGGGAGAAATAGCACAGTGTGCATGGCATGCAAATGACTGTATTGTGGCATGCAGATGAGTGTTAACATCCTAATGAAACACCCTCATGTATACAAATGATGAAATCAAACATGCCAAGTTATTCATAAATGTATAAATTTAGCAAAGAGAGTCATAGTACTCCTCTATTCTGAACACAAGGATTTCTTGTAGAGGAGCTTCAGTTGTTATGATCCTAGGAGTAGCATCAGCATTAGTAGAGCAACATGTATTAGTAGCCATTTTCAGTAGTTGTTCATTGTCAGCATCTGAGTCACAGATGGATCCTCCAGCTGCTGAGAAGCCATAACCTCCAGACTAGAGCATTGTCACCTGCTGCAGTGTGGACAGAGACACCATACTATATGGGAGTTAGTAGATATGTGCTTTCCACACGTGGACTCATGAGATATGTGGATTACTTATCTCAGCAGTCACAAAGGTTTGCAAAGCATTAACCATACTTGCTGTGGGGACTTTTCAGCAATGGACAGGGAATATGTTAGGTGTTTATAAGCTGATGGCTTTCTGAATCCTACACTAGTTCTTTGACATGGTGCTTCAGTTTGTGGAGGAGGCTATATTTTTTCAATGTACAGCAGGTGAGTGAAACACCTAACCTGCTCTATATTGTGTAGAATTGCCAACTGTCCACTTTTTTCCAAATTACACAGAAATAGCACCTCTCATCCAGTTCTATGGTTGCCCAAATGCATGATCAAGTTTTTGGAGCCTTCTGTGTGCTTACCCAGGGTCAGCTTTGTTTATTTTAAATGAAAGCATGTAAACACTAAGATGAGGAGTGATGCCATTTAACAAACACCGATGCCTTGCTTGTACTCACCTCCCCTGATACTGACTGGCTGAAAGGCTGAATGTCACACTGAAGAAAAACAGTTAGAAAGAAGAAAACAATGCTGCGAAGCTAAACAGTTTAAAGAGAGAGTCTGTTGGTGGGGAAAAAGTTATATTTATTTTTGGTAGAATAACTGACAGTAGCATGAGGTAAGATTTTTTTTTTCCTAGCAAACTGGTAACCAGATATTAGCATACCACTCAAACATCTCTGATTTCTGCCTCTTAGTTGTTTTGTACTGTCTCATAAAATATTTGATTTTTGTGGTAAATCTCGAAGAATTCTAAACAGTCAATGATGCCAGACATTAGTTTCATAGGTTTTAATGTTCAGGAAATACTTGTTGATAGTGTAAAACCTGTTGTTCCACTACTTTTTAAAATAAATCAAAGTAATATTTAAAAATTGTCCCTGATTTGGGGCATTTGTCGCTGTTCCATTATTTTTGGCTTTCTCAAAAATTCTTGAGCAAAAGAATTGATATGTATGATGGGCACATAGCTCTAACTGTTAGTGATTTCACATAATATTTCTCATGTTACCTCGTTTCTGGTCCATTTCTTAGGAAAACAGTGCTTTCTGGCAAATTGCTGAAGGTTGCAGTCACTAAGTAATACATAAGACTTCCGAGTTTCAGACGTCATATGCTTCTGAAAATGCATGCTAATGCAAAACCAATTTTCTAAGCATATACGAGCAATATTCAAAATCTGTCTCTGATTTTTGGTGTTAACCTTCTATTATTTATTTTTTGGCTTTATTTTTTTTTTAATTTTATAAAACGCTGCTATTTCAAAGGTGTGGGGGCTGTATGTGGATGAAAATGACTGACACTGTCATTCTTATCAAGTTAAACATTCATTAAACTAGCTTTGCAAGACTAGTGTACATTTGTGTAAAGTAAATTGGAATACTTTCTTCTGGCCTATCTTTACTTTCTTCTGGCCATTCTTTTTATCACAATCAGACATCTGACTTGTACATAGTCAAAAAGTGGCTACAATTGATGGGTACATAGCACATCTGTAGATAAAAGTGACTCAGCTGATTACTGTTAAATAGTCTCTTTTCTGGCATGGCAGGAGCAGTTTAACCTATTGTGTTGTATTTCCTGTAATCAGTGTCAAAATAAATTGTGCTATAGCTTTGCTTGTATTTATGCTCAGGTGTTGCAGTGCATTTGAGAGCAACAAGTTGGAGACAGTCATTGTACACAACAAATAACTACTTTGTTGGTCTGGCCAGAATGTGTATAAATTGAACAGATCATTGGCACAGTGGTGCAGCATGTTGCCATCTCATAGTGCTTGTCTCTCTGCTTGAGTTCTTAGTTGTGACAGCTTCTGTGTAAATTCTGCATGTGTTCCCTGTGTATGTGTTGGTTTTATCTAGGTGCTCTGGTTTCTTCTAAAAAGCACCCTAAAGACATGCCATAGGTAAATTGGTATTCCTCCAATTTGCTTGTTGTTAAAGTTGGCCTGCGGTGTGTGTGTGTGTGTATGCGTGTGTGTGTGTTTATGCATTTTATGACTAAACTGGCTTGTTATGGGAGGTGTCAGTATCTGTGTATGTGCAAAATCAGTGTACGTCATGATAGCCCTGGATTGTCAGGGTCAGCATCAGTGTGTGTGTGTGTGTGCGCGCGCGCGTTTGCATGTGTGTGTGTGTGTTTGTATGAAAAGGTAATATCAGCAGGTAGCAGAAAAAAACAGCAAATCATTACCTTTCAAAGATGACAAATAAAATGCAGTATAGAACACTGAGGCCATTTGAACTTCTTTGAGCCTAGCAGCACCCCACACCTCTGGCTATATAAGGAAATGTTGATACAGACTTAGTATAATTACTGCCCTGGTCCCCATCTAGTCTAAACCCAACCCTGTTTAGAGATGGGCAAACAAGTTTCTTATAGCTAATTTGGGGACTGGAGTGTGGTTATTATTTCTTTTTATCTTTCCTCAAAGTCAAACATCAGAAATGTATACTGAATGTCGCTGTAGGTTATCTAGGGTTATTGTACTGTCTGAGATCAACAAGTTGGAATACATTATTACGATAGTTATTTATTTAATTTATTTATTTTTATTTATTTTACATTTGTTAACCGGGGAAGTCTGACTGGACACAGGTCCATTTTCAGTGGAGGCCTGGGGAGAAAAGCTCCACATAACAATAAGACAGTATATGAGCATATATGCTTGACATAACAAAACATTGAAAAAAAGGGCTTTAAAATGCACCTCAGAGTGTCTAAAATCTCCTGGCTTCTAGTGGGCTAGTGCTCCCCAGACACCTGGCTAAATTAAGTTCTTTCTTCCACAGTTATTATAATACAGTTTTAGCCATTTAAGGTGTGTTGAAAGGATGTGTGAAAAGGATCAAAAGGAAGACAAAGTATGATAAAACAAAGAAAAAAATAATCTTGATGGTTTGGATAGATGAGGAAGATAATGGGAGGATTGAAAGGTGTGCGCCAGGTGGACAATGGGGTGAGGTCTCCATTTCACCTAAGGCTACCTGTACAACCATTATGTATGGCATTTGAAATTAATGATTCTGGGTGTGGTTTGTTCAAAAACGTTTCTGGCTACCAAGCTAAGGTGCATGTTTATATTACACAAGTGGGTGTGGCTTATTTGTCAAGAAATGTCACCATGTAAAGATGGCAACCCTGATAATATATCTGCTATATCAACCACAAGGTTTTCAGCTCTTCTACTCCATCATCTGTCCAGTGGTGTACAGTGTACACGGTATTACATACAACTTGTCTGTATGCCATCAAGGCAGTTCCCATGATTCTGTCTGGTACGTTTGACCTTTACAAATGTTTTGGCAGATTTACTTTCCACATGGTTGTCTAGTTGGTAGGTGCACACATTGCCAGCCAGACTGTCCAGGATATAGTGTTCTCATGGACATAAGGAATAAGCCACTAATAATGGCACCTACTGTTGTGTGTTTTAGGTAATGCAGGATATGCCTTGATCCCCATCCAAAGGTCCCAGATAATGGCAGAGATGGAATACACCACTATGCCATCAGAGACATGGAATGTCCTCAAATGTGTTCAGATCTTGATGGCTCTCTTCCACTAGTTAGATACACTCCCTCAAGTGATGAAACTCTTTATGTAAGCCATGAGTCTTTGCCATAGTGTGCCTGGATCACTGACATGTATATCTAGTGATTGATACCAAGTGTGCCACCCAAGTAAGGGAATAACCTGAAGTCATGGTGGGTGTGCACACCTTGGAGGCATTGCATTTCAAAGATGTAATCTGTGGAGGTGACGCCTATGTGTCTTGGGTTGGCTAACATGGACAGAACATCGGGTGCTAAACACAGGTGATGTTGGTGATTCAGCCTGTACCTCCACCATTATCTCATCATCTAATATTTGGTGGATATATTTAGCATTGTTGGCAGATCCACTTTGTCATCAGATTATGCCATGTGCATGTTGCCATTATCATCAGCCAGAGGTGACCTGCTGACATCAGATATATGCTGACCTGTTGTTGTGGATTCCCCACCCACCCATGTAAACCTGTGAAAGCAGAAACATAGTATACCTGTAGCTGTGATGGAGCATATAACTGCCACAGGTAGTGCTGGAACATACAGACTGATGCATGGCAATTATGTGAATAGCATACGGGCACATATATACTTTGTGGTTCAGGTTGTCATAGCTGCATCCACAATGCACCTGAAGAACAGATATGCATATGTGTTCTGTTGCATAATCTTTTCACATGTGTGGATCAGTGTACAACAGTAGAAGAGCATGCTAAAACTAACCTGGTGCATCTCCTACAAACACTAGGGCAACTGTCACCAGCCTAGTGTCCACATCCAAGCCACTCCAGCTATGACAGTTCTCTCACCCAGTCCTAAACAGGACTATCAGGAGCTCTTCTATCTCTGTGAGATGCTTCTGTATTAGTGGGCCACCTCCCATGTTGGCAATATCCTGTGCCTTGGTTTAGGCATGCATTATCATATTGGTGATCCTGTGATGCGATGCACCTCTTCTATTGCCCTGTTATATCCACCCATAACACTAGTTTCCTGTACCACTCATTTCTATACCTGGTCCTGGAAGGCCTTGCCTGTTTTACCCTTGTCAAGGATATGCCTGTAATTAGTGCATATGGCCTGCAGTGGTACCTTTGTCTCTAGTTTATTGAACCTTTTTAGCCGTTGTTCTCTTGGTCCCATGACAACACAAGGATATCTGTGGCTTACATATGTCAGTCAGTGTGTGTATGTATGACTGTCCTTGACTCTATTTGGGGGCCACATACCTGTCTGTTAATGTGCTGTCATCATTCACAACCTGAGCCATGCTGGGGTTTGGCTTTACTGGCCTGAATGCAGCCATAAATACTTAAAAAGTAAAAAGGCATGGGTATTCCAAAGCCATGTAGCTGAAATACTGTTATATCCTTAAGTAGTTGTTTGCATATATCCCATGGGCCTTCACTACAGGAGGTTTAAGGTATTAGATAGTGAAGATTCAAGTGTGACTGTGTATTTCTAGTACTTTTTACTGAATGGTTTGCATGTTTGATCTTTTTGCTCTTAGGTCTGAATCTTAACATTCACTAGTAATTCCTGTGAGTTGTGTTATATATAACCTGTTTTTCGTAAAACCCACAAGTAAATAATGTGGGGTCTATACCACATCACTGAATCTCACTTCAGAGAATGGCTCATCGTCGAACAATTAATCACTGAAGCCACTAATCAGTGAATGAACTTTTCAGCGAAAAGTTTCCTAGGGCAAACTGATGGTAGCCCACCCTAGCGACAATAAACAAAACCATAAAACGTAACACCAACACAGGTGGGGGGCTACACACCCCCCCCACCCCCAACTAAATATACCATATCCTAGATCACACTACAGTTGGGAAAAGAGCAAATTCCAGATGATGACCAAGCATCAGTTTGCCCTAGGAAACTTTTTGCTGAAAAGTTTGTTCGCTGATTAGTGGCTTTGATGATTAGTTGTTTGACGAAGAGCCATTTGCTGAATTGAGATTTGATGATGTGATATAGACCCCATAATGTGAGTTAAAAGGAGATTACTAAAAATGTAGTTAGTGTTTTTCTGAGTATTTTTATTGAAGCAAAAAGTCTGGGAATAGGTGACATCTCTTCAAATAGAGATGAGTAGAAGCAACTGACATCCGCGGTGGTGCAGTGGTAGCGTTGTTGCCTCACAGCAAGAGGTTCTCCCGTTCGATTCTCGGCTGGAGTGCAGGGAGTGCCTTCTGTGTGGAGTCTGCATGTCCTCCCCATGGTTGGGTGGGCGTTCGAAAGACATGCGTAAATGGGCGTGCCTTCGTTGAAGGTTGAACGTTGTGCTGGCACCTCAGCGTTCATGAAAATCTACTGCCAATCATTAGCAGACCGGAGTTCTGCTGTGGCGACCCTTAACCGGGAAAAGCCAGAAGACAACAACAGAAGCAACTATATTCAAGAAGAGCCTGTCAAACATTAGTTTGTGCATCTATGCTGCAAGGCAGAAATGTATTCAAAAGAACTCTCATATATAATTAACCTTTTCACAGAAGTTTATTTGGTTCAGGAGATAGGATCTGACCTTCACAAAACCAAACTGTTTGGGGTCTAGTTCAGTTCAGTTGCCTAAGCGTGCATAAATGGGTTTGCATATAAAACTGCTGAAGCTGATAGGTCTGTAGAGGGTTTGACCGATCGGGATGCAGGAAGGCTTACCCTACAAAAACAGGTTAAAATGAGAATCAATATTTGCTCGTCTGCATTTTCAACATTTCAGTAGGGAGCCTTTTGTCAATAATTCCACAAAGCATTACAGGATCAGAACATGTGTTTCCATGTCTAAAGAGTGGCATCCTCACAACACAAGCACTCTGGCAATATACTGGGAACTATATAGGCTAACTAGTGTGGTATGTCAAAACATATAAAATTGTTTCCATCAGTATATTGACCACTACATAGATCCCCATCTATCTTCAAAGACATCTAACATCATTGAGCTATCATTCTGTTTCAGGCCTCTTCCCATTTTTTTTCCTTCACAAGCAACAACAAAAGTCTTTGACCTATAATCTTTAAAATTCCATAGCCCACAACCAGCCTAGCTAGCAAGCTTTTGTGACCAGCCTCTTCTGGCACATACTGGATCCAAAGTTGACTTAACTGGCCTGAGCTCAACCATTCCCATTTACTAACAATGTAGTAGGTGTTGAATTTGTAGGCATTTATAAAAAAAACAACCAAAGGTGTTACTAGTATGTAGTAGGTGTGAATATGTAGACGTTTATAAAAATTCTGCAACATTTTAAGACCCACTAGCCTAAACAATTGCAATGTCCACCTTAGATCTCTTTAAGATAGGATATGCCATATACCTTTCAACTCAAAGGAAAAAAATATCAGTGAATACTTTGGAAAACAGAAACATGGGGAAAAAGGTGTACAGCCCTTTATGGGGAGCCAGTTCTGTAACAATATCTCTAATAGCTATGGTATAGTCAATCTCATACTCTACTTCCCCTATTAAGCATTAGGTCCAAGATTACAGGTTCTTCTATCAACCAGGCCAGGGGAAAGAGCTTCATCTCTTCTTCTTTGCAAAGGATTTAAAAATCTTGTGGTGCAATTGCAGCCAGAAAACTTGAAGTATCAATGTCACTTTAATGTGTTTTTCCACATCATGATTCCCAGGACTACCAAAACATACTTCACTCACTAGTGCACACTTGCAGACCATCAAATAAACTTCAGGGCCAATGCTGACTACTGATTCAGAATATTTCTTGGAGGGTGCCAGAGAAATATGTATTTATGTATATGTCTAATGCTTATTAGAAGCTAAAAGAATTAACACGTTTTCATTCTATTTTATATGCAGCTTAATTCTGTGTGAAATTATAAGATGCTTTTTGAAACTGCAGTATGCTTTCTGAAAACTGCAAGATGCCCCCTGACCTAGTAATTGCTAGCACAGCAAAATTCATGTTTATGCCTTTTGAAAATGTATTGAGAAGCAGGTGATTATCTGCTAGGTCAGGAAATAATAAAATGAAACAATGCTATATTCTATAATGTTATGATTTTGAACAATCAGCTCTGTTCGTGTTATGAGAACATGCACAGCTGCGGAAGAACAAGAGATACATAAGACAAAGGACTGCTTAAAGAATCTGTACTTGCTTTGTGCTCGAATTAGCTGTAGTACCTTGACTAGAAACATAACATAGGGGGAAACGTTGTTTTTCTTAGGAAGTTTTTCATAAAATTGATAGTGCAAGCAGAAAATTATGGATAAACAACTGCTATGTAATGATGATGTTAAAACTTGTGATTTGCTACGTCAGCTTGTTAGGGAATGTCTCGTTAGAAAGTGTATAAAGATAAATTCACTTCCTGATTTTAGTTAGACAAACTCTGTATTAGCACGTTTTTGTCTCCTTGCTGCAAGATTAAAGTGCCTTAACCTGAACCTACCGTGTATTGATCATTTTTAAAGTATATTTTTCCTTTGACAGAGGGAAAGGTCTATGCTCTCAACTACTGCCAGATATTCGGGCATTTTGAGAATAAGGACATCCATACACCCACAATTATTTGTTCAGGTGGATGTGAAAGCTGATTTCATTTTTATATATGTACTTTAGATTCCATTGCAATAAATAAAACATAACTCACCTACCTCCTTCAAGTTCTCAGAGTCTTTTCCCCCCGAGATATTTAGTCATAGATACCTCCCAATCTGGTGGGAGCAGTTCTTCCACTTGTTGAGTCAGATGGTGATTAAATGCAAAAACTATGATTTTTTTCCTATTACTGACATGATATTCTTCCACTTGCTTGAAATTTTCCATTGTTTTCCAGAAATAAAAGATTGGAATTGGGATGTGCAAAAACAATAAAACATCATCAGCAAAAAGGATAGCATTATGCTTTTGATGCCTTACTAGTTCCTTACTAGCCTGATCATTCCTGATAGCCACAACCAAGGGTTCTACTGCCAAATCAAATAATAACAGTCACAGAGAACATGCATGTCTTGTTCTTCAAGCAAAAAAGACTAGCCCTGAAGTATTTTGGCTTTACAGTAGTAGATGCTTCATCATAAGCTCTTTACAAAGTCTGGACCTAGGAAAGTGGAAGACCCATTCTAACAAGTACAGCATTAGTCTCAAAACTTCATTGACTCAAGGACAAAATGAGTATAAGTCCAGCTAGACTGATGGTCTGATAGCCAGAAAAAAACCCCATACTTATAGCCATCGATTAAAAAAAATTCAAACAGGCATTCTGAAAAAAAGTCACTTTGAAACACACACACACAGCGGTCATATTGACATACGCACACACACACACACATAGAAATAGCAGTCACATGAATGTTTTCATTCACATTCACACACACACAGAGCGATCACATTCACACCTACACACAAGAGTGTGCATGTGCTATACCTTTCAAACTGCAGCTGGCACATATTGAAAATAGGCACACAGACTCAGAAGTGAGTACATCAGCCAAAAATCTGGACAGCCAATTTGAAAACCAAGTAACATATAATTTCTCAAATTTCCAGAAGGAATGTGGGATACTACTTAGAATTACATGTTTAAAAACAGAGAGTGACAAAAAAGATGAAAAAATACAAGAACATTATCAAAGAGACAGTATAAAATCTGTAGACTTTAATGAACTTTATTGTAAAATTCTTCCACACAATGTAATTATGTTTGACTCTGAAAGAGGGAGATATGTGTATCTTCTTTCTTTAAATTATTGGTGCCACTAGTATATTGGTCATTTAGTGTGGTTTTCTGTGTACTTGACAACAACAGAAATCATGTATAATGAGGTGAGATTCAACAAATTGTGTGAAGGAGCAAATCAAGCCCGAAGATAGGGACATACCTCCAAAAATAGGTTCATCATGTATAAAACAGGCCAGAAAATAAATATGTTCCTTTAGAACAGGGACAGTTGAGAAATCTGGCATACTTATAGTCACTTACTTTCTCTCTCACTCACTCACTCACTCACTCACTCACTCACTCACTCACTCACTCACTCACTCACTCACTCACTCACTCACTCACTCACTCACTCACTCACATATAGCAGATTGCAGTCACTTTCACACAGATACACAAACAGACTAAATATAGCAATAGCAGTCACATTTACACACACACACACACACACACACACACCAATAGCAGTCACATTCAAATGTTCACATTCACAGACACACAGACACATTCACACACATACATGCACACACACAAGGACATGCACACAAGCAGACATGCACACACACACACACACACCAGACTTAACAATAGCAGTGATATTCACATGTTCAGACACACACGCGCACACGCACAGCATTAAGTATCTTTCACTCTTCGGTGGGTTTGATGTACAAGGTGATTTGAACCTCATCCAGAGAGTTGCAAATCACTTGGTACATGAAATGCACTGCTTTGTGTTTCATATAGAAAGTGATTTGCACTTTGTGTAGAGATGCGCGAATCACTTCACATCAAAAATACACCACAATACAAGGTACCTCTGCTGGGCAGCTGCTTTTATACTGCTTATTCCTGGAGCTCATAAAAGGCCAATAAGGGAAGTGATTTGAATTTATGCAGTTATGCTGTTGGTCTGGTTTTGTGCAACTGGAAGTCTCTCTCTCTCTCTCTATATATATATATATATATATATATATATATATATATATATATATATATATATATATATATATATATTGACTTTGAGCCACCGGGATATATATATATATATATATATATATATATATATATATATATATATATATATATATAATATATATATAATGTATATGAAGCCAAAGAGAAGAACTGCTACAGGCAATGTGAGCTACAAAGACAATAATTTGCCACTGTGTTTATTGGAGCGCAAGCCAACTAGACTTTCTTAAATTTTTTATTTGACGCTGGCTAGACTTGACAAAGCTCAGTGAGCCTGACTGAAAGTGACAATGGGCCCCATCTAGCCCATGGGTTGGGGGTTTCAGACCACTGCAATACAGCAAATAAATACTACAGATGTAGATAACTGTGTGTTTTCTTAACATCTAGAACAAAGATCAAAGCAGCAGTTTGTGCCTGAGATGAATATTAAGCTAGCAGTAATGCATCTTGCATTCATGACCCATTACATAACCATATTAGTCCACCGAGATTAAACCCCCTAGTATTACTTGCAGTCATTAGCCAAAGCACTGTGTTCTTGTAATCATCACTGAGTAATGTTACAGGTTTATAGGACTGACGTCTCACTCCCATACTAGATTATTAGGGTAGATTATCTACTGAGGGGGAGCAGGGTTTTAGTTTGGAGAGTAGGGATCTAATAACAGATGTGGGAATAGGCTTGATAGAGAAGGAGGTGTGGTTGAGGGGAGGGGGGTGTTGTGGTTGGCATTTGTGTTAGTTTTGATTAGTTTTTGTATGGAGTCTATGAAGAAGGAATTGAGGGAAGGTGCAGTTTGTAGGGGGGAGCAGTTTGGAAAGGGGGTGGGGGAAGGATTACCTGGGTGCAGGAGTTTGTTGATAGTACTCCAGAATCTTTTGGGGTTGGAGTGAAGTTTTATCTGAGGGTTCCTATAAAAGTTTTTCTTGTCAAGGGTGATTTGTTTTTTTGTAGAGTTACGAAGTGTTCCATAGTGTTGGAGGGTGGAGGGGGTTCTCAGTTTGTTCCAGATTTTCCATGCGGAGTCCCTTTTTTGCATGAGTGAAAGTGTGTCTTTAGTTAACCATGGTGTGAAGTTTGTTTTAACATGAACTTTTCTAGTAGGAGCTAGGGAGTTAAGAGTATTAAGGAAGATGTCGTTAAAAGTCAGACCTGCATCTTCCAGGGGGAGTCACTGGAGTGAGGACCAGTTAAAGGATGATAGTGTTTGATTAAAAGAATCTGGGCTAAATTTAGATAGGTTGCGACAGTCTCTAAAGATGTGAGTTTTGAGAGGTTGAGATAGGTGACGATTTATAGAGACTGGGTGATGGTCACTTAATGTGTCAGAGAGAATAGATGGGTTAAGATATTGGTTGGGATGGGAGGTAAGTATCCAGTCAAGGGTGGTACTGGTATTAGATTTTTGATTGATACGAGCTGGGGTGGTAATCATTTGGGTGAAGCCTTATAGGATAATGCTGGTTTTGGGGGAGTGGGTGGTGGCTGGTGAGAGAATTGCAGTCAGTATTGACATCTCCAATAATAATGGTTTCATAGGAGATGGTTTGGGAAATCCAGGCTAAAAAGAGTTCAAGTGTAGGGATATTGTTGCCGGGTGGTATATAGATAGTGGCTATAGCTATCTTTTTCTGGTTATTTAGATTATAGTTGACTATGAGTATTTCTGCTGGGTGGAATCTTGGGGGAAGAAAGGAAGCGAGTGTAGAGACATATTGCTTGAGTAGAGGATAGCTAGCCCTCCACCTTTTTTAGAAGGCCTGTCTTAGCAGAAGATATTGTAGACAGGGGGGAGGATATTTTATGTGTGTGGTTTTAGCTAGGTTTTGGAGATGTTGAGGATGTCAGGAGAGTGTGATTATAGCCAGGAGTGGAGATCAGGGAGTTTATTTACAGTGCTATTAATATTGAGACCTAGAATTTTTAGATGCTTAGTATAAGGGGTAGGCAGATGTTGGGTGGGTGTTTGGGTAAGGGTGGGGTTAGGTGGGATAGATGGATCAGAGGACTGGGTTAGTGGACCAGGGTTTGGATGTATGTCTCCTGCAAGAAGTACAGAAAAGAAGGGGAGAAATTGAGCATTCTTCAAGGGGTGGAGTGGAAGAAATTTTGATTTGAGTTTGGGGGTAGTATGGTGTGGTGGACAATTTGAGTCTGAAGAGGTGTATGTAGTGGTGGGAGAATAGAGAAGAAAATGTGTGGAAGGAGTTTGGTGTAGAGTTATTAGAGTAACTGTAAGGTAGAGTGGGGCTAGAGGACTGAGGAGGGAGTTGTACAAGGTAGGATGTGGAAAAAGTAAGGATTGTAAGAAGTGGAGTTAAGAGGAGATAGTGTTGAAGCATGTTTAAGAGTGTTGAAGTGGGAGGGTGGGTTCAGATAGGAGGATCTAGTTGAAAAAGAGTAGGAGGGCAGTGTAGTAATTTTTTGACTGGGTGAGGGGTGAAGAGCAGTAAGAATGGCTTTATGTAGGTTGGAGGAGTGAATAGAAGTAAAGGAGATAGGCTGATTGTTGGGATGGTGATTTAATTAAGAGGAGTAAGTTAGGGTTTGGGCAAGTAGAGAAATAAGCTAGCAGTCAGTGTGAGAGGTCGCCTTTTGGGGAGGAGGAACTAGTAAGTGGAGAGAGCTGGGAAAAGGTGGGTGTGGTACTGTGACAAAATTAAGAGAAGGGGTTTGATTGGATAGAGGTGTGGTGGTAGAGATGGGACTATGGGGTGTGGCTATAGTGGGAAGGGAAGAAATGTAATTGAAGTGGGAGTGGGTGGGAATGGGGGTAGGGTAGGGTAGGGGAGCGAAGTGAGCCCAAGCATTAGTGAGGGCAAAATTAGCAGGACTGCACCATCCAGGTAGTGTAGAGACCAAGAAAACAATCAGTAAGTATGGTTAGGGTTAGAAGGCAGTAGTAGTACAGAGAGACTAGATTAGGCATCAGTTTATTTGAGTAAACTACATTTTGCTTATAACTATGGAGGGAGAGCGACTGGGCTGTTTCCCTGGGAGGTAGACTTAGGCGATTAGTGAGGCAAAAAGTGTAGCCACAGGAAGGGGGTCTACATGTGGAAGTCTGTACAGCTTTAGGCAGATTGAGTGAAAGAATGTAAACTACAAAGACAGCTTGTTGCAATTTGGGAGGCTGTGCCAGTGGGGAAAGGGAGTGTAAATGCAGATGGACTACCAGAGGGAGTAGAAGAGCAATTTATTAGGAAGCAGGGAAGTAGTACTTATAACCTGTGTATATGACGGCTTAGTAAGAGATAACTGAACAAGACAATTCAATGCAATGACTTACGTGGCAAGCCACAGTTTCTCGGAGGGCCAGGGGGCTTTGTTGGGGCCAGAAACAATAGATAGATTAAAAGAAGGCACCAAAGGATTTCAGAGTACTAAGTAACCTCTGGTGTGCAACTCAGGGAAGGGTGGGGTCAGAAGAGAAAGGTGAGTAGAGAGAAAAGGAGAGGGGGAGGGGAAGCAGGTGTTAGAGAAAAGTTTAAAGGAGTTTAAAGGGGCAGATGACTAGGAAAAAAGTGTTAGAAGAAACAGTTTAAAGGGGTGGGGGAGAAAGTGAATGTTAGAATAGTTGAAAGGAAAGAGGATAATACAGTGATGAAGTTTTACAATGAAAAAAGGTGGGGGAAAAAGAGTGCAGGTGTACAAAGAATAAGAGATGTAAATACAGGTGGGACAGAGTCAGGAGCAGAAGACCCCTATGCTTCAAAAAAAAAAAAACCTATCAGTGGGGCTTGTACTTAAGTTCATCAGTGAGAACAGTGTTTAGAGTGGAGAGACTAGGTGAGTAAAGACAGATGTTGAAAATGTATGAAAAGAATCCTTCCTTGTTTTAGGAGAGAGAGGTAGCAAAGTCTTAGCCTTTAGCACACTTTCCTGAAGAGTTAGGCACCAAAGTGAAACAGAGACTAGGGAGAGAGATGCATACTCAGTGGGGATGGAAGAAAGGTGGTGATAATGGAGGGTTAGTGAGCCGAGAAATATGTGTGCATGCCACAGCCTAGATTAATTTGCAAAAAAATGCTTTTAACACTAGGTGAGGAAGAAGCAATTGGGACACGCACATAAGGCTTGTGATGGTGTTTTTCTTGTGTTTTTCTTGGTTTCCTCCTATCCTTGGCTACAGAGCAATCCTCGTACTGCTTTCAGAGAAAGTACGCAGAATGTCAGCCAGGTATATTGAAGGTGGGGGGAGGGTTGAGAGGTCACTTTTCTGTATAGTTGACTAATAAAGCTTGTGATGGTGTTTTTCTTGTGTTTTTATTGGTTTCCTCCCATCCTTGGCTACAGAGCAATCCTTGTAGTGCTTTCAGGGAATGTACACAGAATGTCAGCCAGTTTTATATGTATATATATATATATATATATATATATATATATATATATATAATAGAAAGGCCCGCCCCAAAGAATACCAAACAGGTGACAATGTATTCCATTTTAACTACAATAGGGAAAAAGCAAAAACAAATAAATTCCAACCAGGCCGAGAAACATGATTCTTAATATTAAATAAGATTTCCTCATTGGCCTATCAGATAGAACTAAAAATGAAAATTACTAGTGAACTACTTAAATGGATTCACATTACTCAGTTATGGCCTTTCTGTGAATAAAAAAATCAGTTATGCTACCCTAGAAGAGGAACAGACAAGCTTAGAAGATGTAAAAGGAGACAAAAGACAATTATACAGTTATATAAAATTGCTAACTGCCTCCCTATTTTGGTTTTGAATATAGGTAAATAAGACAGAGTGAAACCCTCTCAAACTCCTTAAGTGATTACTGTCCCATAAAAGTTCTCAGATACACAGCCCAACATACTAAATCCAATAGGTTCATAAAATGCCACAAATTAACAAACTTTGACCCTGAATTATTCAGATCTCTCCTCTCTAAAGTAAACTAGACCCCCCCTACAACAACTCCCCTTAGATGACGCAGTTCAGTTCTTTAACTCCACATTCCTAAATATTCTTAATTCTCTTGCACCTCTCTGAACAGTTCGAATTAAATCAAACCCAGCTCCATGGTTAACTAAAAATACACAAACATTACTAAAAGATAGGGACAGGGCATGGAAAACCTGGACAAAAAACAAACTCCAATCAGACCTGCAAAAATATAAAGAATTAAGAAATTTGGACAAAAGACAAATAAATACAGACAAGAAAAACTTCTATTCTAATGCACTCTCCGCCTTTAAATCAAATCTCAGCAAGTTCTGGAACTCAATTAACCAAATATTACACCCAGGCTCCCCACGCTCTCCAAATCCATGTCCTCACAAAACACGAGGAAACTGCCACAATCTTTAACTCTTACCTTATTGATTCAATAGCAAAACTGATTAACCCCATCCCCAACCAAGCTATCCATAATAACAATATGAATGTCACAGACCCACCATGAAAAGACAGCTCTGCAAATACTTTCTCCTTAAAACCAGTCTCTACCAACTTTATCAAATCACTACTATTCAAATTAAAACCATGCTCCACATCTGTTGGCAATATCCCCGTTTCTTTCCTACAGATCGCTGCTGATCCCCTTGCTCTTCCAGTTTCCATACTAATTAATTGCTCCATCTCTGAATCAACTGATCCTACTATCTGGAAACAATTCTATACCCTTCCTATACATAAAGGAGGTAACTCCACAGATACGTCCAATTTTAGACCCATTGCTATACTCTCACCTCTCTCCAAACTTCTAGAAAAATGTATACACAAACAAATAATGCAATAACTACTTCTACAGAATCTACTCACACCTACTCAACATGGTTTTTGTCCCAACCATAGCACCACTACAGCCCTTCTGTCCTTCCTTAATACTGTATCTGTTGCTAGAGACAATAAACTTATCTCCTGTCTGTTCTTACACCTCTCAAAGGCCTTTGACACAGTCTCTCACCCTCTCCTTTTGCAAAAACTGACAAACCTTAATTTCTCACCTGTTACTGTATCTTGGTTTAAAATGTATTTCTCTGTTCGCTACCAGTCAGTAAAATGGCATTCAGTCTATCCCCCTTGCTCGCCATTAAAACAGGTGTTCCAAAAGGTTCCATCCTTGGTCCACTACTTTGCAATATCTTTACCAATCTTCTCTCCTCTTCCTGTCCTGACTCATCTGTTATACAGTATGCAGATAACTCTACAGTCATCTCAGTCGCTGACTCTGTAACTCAACTTACATCAATTACTCAGACTTCCTTCAACTCAGCAGAAAAATGGCTATCCAATAAACATCAAATCATCCCTCACAATACTGTCTCTAAATAATATCCCTATACAGGTAGACAACAGCACAAAAATTCATCATTGCTGACCACTTAAAGTTTGATTTACATGTCAACAATTGAAAACGCATTAGAAGTTAGGATTACTGTACCGTAACAAGAAACTTCATAATAAGGAAGCTAAGTTAACCCTATCTAACTCTTACCTCTTACCTATAGTTCTCAAATTCTAACTAACCTCAACACTGGACTATTAGCCAAACTAGAAACAATTTACAACAAGATTGCCAGATTCACTGCACAGAATACATATAGGTACCATCACTGTCTCTCATTGAAAGAACTACACTGGCTTGAACTACCCAACCTTCTCCTACAAACTCAGACTCAGATCATTCATTCAGTTCTCTACAAACCCTCTTATTGTCCAACTCTCTCTACTCTAATCTCCTACTACACCCCAATAAGATCTTTCCGTAGTTCCAGCCAAGGGCTATTACAAATTCATAAACCTAAAACTAAAATAGGGCAGAATCTCTACAGTTTTAGCCCTGCTAAGACTTGGAATAATCTACCACTCAAAATCAGGACTCTTCAGCAACAAAAACAATTCAAAACAGCCACTAAACAATACCTACAATCTAAATGGATATGTCAGTGTAACCATCCCTCATAATCCTGTCTCCTCTAGCTTCTAACTCTCCTCTGGCTCCATCTCCTATCCCTCCTTTCAACTGTGTTTCACTTCTCATTTCAACAGTTACCAAAACTGATCACATGGAAATATGATGTTATTATTTCTTTAACTTCATTGTATTAAGATTTTATGCTTTTTGTATTGTGTACACTTTCTGCTTCTTGTCCATGTACTAGTACTATGGATGTTAGTCAGGCAATCTATATTGGAGCTTTTCTCCTTGAGCCTCTGCTGAAAAAGGGCTACTTAGCTCAGACGGACATTCCCGGTCATCAAATGTAAAATAAACAAAATAATTAGATGTAGGATGAAAAAAAAAACTGTCAAAATGAATATATATATATATGGGTCACCTTCATTTGACCTAAAGTTCATTTTCCCGACAGAAATTTCAGGCAGCCCAATTGCCTGACAGTTAATTTGCCCGACAACTAGAAAAAGGCAAATACAAGGTATATGTCCTTTTCCCCACAGTAGTGCGACCCTGGAGTTAGAATATATAGTTAGGGGAGGTGTGGGGGTGAAGCCCCCCACCTACTTTGGTTTAGTGAACAATAAAAAGCCAAAGTGGACAATATAAAATCAAAGCTGTGCCCCCCACCCCCTAACTATATATTCTATCTCCAGGGTCGCACTACTGTGGGGAATAGGACATATACCTTGTATTTGCCTTTTTCTAATTGTCGGCCAAATGAACTGTCAGGCAAATGAACTGTCGGGCAAAAGAACTGTCTGAAATTTCTGTCGGACAAATGAAATATATATATATATATATATATATATATATATATATATATATATATATATATATGAGAGCCAGAGAGAGTGTCGTGGTTGTCATTAGCATTATTATTAATACATTTGTTATTATTGTCAATGCCATTGTGTATAATATTAAACGTTGATTGAACAGTGTCATTGTTACTGTGTATTGATTACATTTATTAGATCTGTCTTCACATGTTGCTGTGTGTTAAACTTGTTAGTCTCCTGGTATCATGTATCAGTAATAACAAAAACACTGAAAAGCTGAATGCATAAAACTATACCATTTAAAAGATTCATTTTTCTAGCTGAGGGGACCTCTGGACTATATCCTCTCGTAGTGTCAGTTTTTAGCACAAGTCATTCAATTTCAGACTTGTTTTCCTAGCAGAAAACAAAGGCCTCTCATCTTTTGGCTATCTAAATTAAGTATCTTATCACATCTTAGCAAAAGGACTACAGCCCATGGCATCACTCATAGAGAATGGAATTCAAACCTATATATATATAAATAAAATCCTATCCTGTTCTGGAACATTAAGTGTCAAAAGGTCAGAAAGGGTGATAAAAATCATAACGTATAAGAAAGCTTAATATATGAAAAATCAATACTCTCTCTTCTCTTCAAGTCCATATTTTAGTCACAGAAGTACTAAACATGAGAAAAAATGTTCCAAAGGCTGATATGAGAAAATAATCCTTTATTCACAGATGGAGTCTCTCCACCACAGAGAAAAAAATAAAGGTATTGTATAGCCTTTCCTCGTGTTTGGAGGAAATATTTACTTCGGGGAAATTAACTCAGTCATAGGTTCGTAGGTGTTTACTAGGCTAACGACCACAAGGGTCTTTTTAAGCATAGCCATGCATCCCAAAAATGTCATCCTGTGTTCTTCTGTGATACTTGAACAGTCATACCTGGACTTCTGAGCTGCCTAGCTAACTCATCCAGACAGACTCTTGAACTTTATCTGAGTACTGTCATCCTGCTAGACACTCTGAAAAAGGAAACAGGCTGTGATATTGCATCTTGTTAATTCAGGGCATGGCCATCCACAAAGGCAGATCCATTTGCAGTGAGGGAGACCCCGCAGTGATGGCGAACCTTTTGTGCCAGGGGCTTTTGACATTCCAAACCCAAAATAATTCAGTGCACTTCACGTGAGCAATGAATGCAAAAGCAGTGTCTTTGGTAACTCGGGTGCTGGTGATCGCTAACATGTCATCCAAAACGTCATGGTGTGTGTCATCTTTGACAAGTGTGTCATAGGTTCACCATCACTGGACTAAAGAGTAGTTTGCAGTAATGTTATTCAACCAAGTCTACCTTTAACTGAAATAGACTTTTGCCTACAGAAGAGCTAGCATTGATGTGCAATGAATTATTTTCAGTTTCTGGAATTCTCAGAGAATGGATACAGAACACAAAACTGCTTCCAGTGCTCATCAAAGACCAAAGACCGTTAAACATGGAGAATCTGCTAATAAAGAACTTCTAAATACAGGCAGGAACTTTCTGGTTGTATTTGCCTGTGTTATGTTGCATGCCTGACTAAGCTACAAGGAACTGATATAAGTGATTTTTCTGATGTGTTACTATTGTGTAGCAATTTCACTTTTGATCATTGAGTTATTAATTTATTTTTAATATTGTAATAAATTCTATTTTTATACAAAGCCATATTGATGCATGCTAGCTGTTTTAATTCTTATCTTGATTAGAACACTGAAGAATAGGTTTGGAAAGAGGATGAATCAGTGTTGAGCCAATTTATTCTCACCTACAGATAAATGCACAGCTTGTAATATAAAATAGTTACACTCCTGCCTATTTATTCTGCATCAAATTAAGCAGCTTGGACTTTGGTTTAATGTGCTATCCAAAGGATGGCACACTCAGGAGGGTAGCATCCCCTTATATTTCACTGCAGTGTCAGTATAAGAAAATGAATCTAACCACTGGATGTGGGAATTTAAACCACATATTCTCTGCATGTTTGACTCACCATTGTGACTTGAGCAACCCTGTCTTGGTACTGCAGGTTTGCTGAATCTTTTTTTTTTTTTGGAGAAATGGTTCAATGAAACAGGTCTTGCTTTTCACATTTATTGCCATATAATCAACAATAGCTGACTAGCCATTATAGCACCAGCAGCCTATAACTATCAAAATGTCACTGAAGCCATGACTGCAATGTTGTGTTAGCTATATGCAAGGGGAGCAAGCGGGACAGTGAAACTGCTCATTAAACACAAATTAAAAAAAAAAAATAACTGGGTACAGCAAACCTCTCTGGCACCCATGCAATGCACAGTGCCCACAGAAAGGAGGGGATTTCTTTTTTATTTTAAATATATACCTTGCAAACAGAAGGCAGCTGGGGAGCAGCTGCACAATAGGATGTATTACAATTTATAGCCCCAAAGTGCATATATAGCAGACTGTGGTGATGCTGTAAATGTACTAATGCCATACTGCCTAACAATCTGATACATAATGTATCTTCAAGAATTGTCATATGTGCAAAAGACAGGATTCCTTGCCTTAATAAAAGCTTTAGATCTCTGATAACAGAAAGGGATGCGGCATGGAGGACTTACAATAACTGTGGTGAAGAATAGCATAAAACCAAAGTAAATGAAAGAAACAAATAAAGCCTGCAAAACAAAACTATTATCCAATGATGCAACATAACAATGTAAAGAATGTTGGCAAATCTTGGGACACAGTAATTAGTGTGTTACAATGAAGGATTCCATAACAAAGATAAATCATTCATGAAAGTGTACTGCATAAAGAGCGACAGGTAGTAGACATATGGTTAAAAGAAAACATTTTTCATAAAAAAAGTGACTACAGGTCTAGTACACTTAGCCAATTTTCTAAGTTATTGGAAAGGGTAGAGTGTAGCAGCAAATGAAGAGCACTGTATTCTTTCTCACACTCAGCATGGTTTCATAGCTGGTCATAGTACAAGACCAGCTATTATTTATTTATTTTGCAATCTGATGATGGGTAGGTGAGCTGCTCAAACGACTATTTCCAGGCATGACTCAGGAAGATTATGAAACATATTATCTATGTATTGACCTGTAGAAACCAAGGGGAATGAGGCCACCATCTTTCTTGAATTCTCAAAGGCATTCAGTATTGCTGAGCATTTATTATTTATTTATTTATTTATTTTATTTTACATTTGTTGACCAGGAGTGTCCAACTGAGCAAAAAGCCCTTTTTCAGCGGAGGCCCTGGGAGAAAAGCTCCAGGCATGTAATATAAGAAAATTAAACAATAATAAGACATTCAATGTAAGAGAAAAAGAGTAAACCAGGTATTTTTTTAGATAGTTAATGATCATTGCTATTCAGTGTTAGAGAAAAAGAATAATAAGCATTATTTAGGTGTACAATCATCTATAACAATGATTGTCAAGTTATATCATATATATAAGTATTGTTGGGCTGCATACAGCTAAGTAAAGGGGACAGACTGAATAGTAAAGTAAAGTAGGTATAAGACATTGAAGATGGTTACTTTGAAGCTAAGGATTGTCTAGTGTTAGAAATATTCAGAGTAATTAACTTCAACAGCAAGGCTATAGTGTGATTCAAGTCCACTTGGACAGAATGTGTAGCCTGGTAGAATGTTATATTAGCACCATATTACCTAAGAATCCATCATCACACTTGGACAGAATGTGTAGCCTGGTAGAATGTTATATTAGCATCATATTACCTAAGAATCCGTCATCACACTTGGACAGAATGTGTAGCCTGGTAGAATGTTATATTAGCACCATATTACCTAAGAATCTGTCATCACACTTGGACAGAATGTGTAGCCTGGTAGAATGTTATATTAGCACCATATTACCTAAGAATCCGTCATCACACTTGGACAGAATGTGTAGCCTGGTAGAATGTTACATTAACACCATATTACCTAAAAATCCGTCATCACACTTGGACAGAATCTGTAGCCTGGTAGAATGTTATATTAGCACCATATTACCTAAGAATCCGTCATCACACTTGGACAGAATCTGTAGCCTGGTAGAATGTTATATTGGCATCATATTACCTAAGAATCTGTCATCACACTTGGACAGAATGTGTAGCCTGGTAGAATGTTATATTAGCACCATATTACCTAAGAATCCGTCATCACACTTGGACAGAATGTGTAGCCTGGTAGAATGTTATATTAGCACCATATTACCTAAGAATCCGTCATCACACTTGGACAGAATGTGTAGCCTGGTAGAATGTTATATTAGCACCATATTACCTAAGAATCCGTCATCACACTTGGACAGAATGTGTAGCCTGGTAGAATGTTATATTAGCACCATATTACCTAAGAATCCGTCATCACACTTGGACAGAATGTGTAGCCTGGTAGAATGTTATATTAGCACCATATTACCTAAGAATCCGTCATCACACTTGGACAGAATCTGTAGCCTGGTAGAATGTTATATTAGCACCATATTACCTAAGAATCCATCATCAGCCATTACCTTTCTCCTTATTTACTAATTATTTGAAACTAGACATAACAGGTTTTAATACAGTATACAGATGATGCCTCACTATTATATTCCTCATGTGGCAAACTGACTAGCCAACACCCTTCAGACTGGCTTTGACAGTCTTGCTAAATAACTTTATCATTTTAGACAATGTTTTAATGCAAAAAGATTAAGATCATGCACTTTGGTAGTTAAATCAAAGGCAATAATTATGTGATTTCTTTGACTAGTATTGTTGCCACCTCAGGACTTGTTGAGAAGGTCTGCAATTGGAAATATTTGGACATAACAGTGTGATAATCAAAAACTTGGACCCTTAAACAGTGCTACATCTTATACCTGAAAGGTGATACATAGTATATAGGACTGAATTGGATTATACCTTTAAGAGAATACTAGGAATGCTGACTTTCTCACATCACTGTGACTCACTAAGGAAATTCTGGTTGAACCTTAACAATAAGATTATACTAGCAACGTATTTTACTTCAAACATTTCTACCGATTAACACCATCATGTTTTAAGAATAGAAAATACTTCTAAATAGATGATGAGCATTTAATTATTTCTTTTTTATGCCAACTTCATTAAACCACAACAACTGAAAGAACACTGACAATGTGCAAAAGGCATTGAGGAGATCAGAGTAAATATATACTGAAAGAATGGATAAACAGAACATAATTTCAAAGAAAGGCATGCCATACAAAAATTGACTAAAAGGTATCCAACTGAGACTGGGGCTTGTAACAGCTCCTGGGGGTGAGGTTTTTTGCAAGAGTCAGACCTGGATAGGCCCTGGAACAGAGGAAAGATCACAAAGACATTAAAAAGGCACTAGGTGGGATCTGTTATAATCTGTATGTTTAGAGTTTTCAATGCAAAGCCTCAGTAAGATCCCAAATTTGCAGAATTTATGGAGATTATCTGTTAGGGGATGAAAGCATCCTTTGCAGAAAAGTATGTACCAGAGTCCAGTGTTTATTTATTGTCAGTTGTTCCTGAGGAGAAAAGCTCCAGATACAGTTCACAATATCAAAAACAGAGATAGATTTACAATGGTAAAATATCAAGTTGTTATACATAGAAAATAAGAATCACAATTTTACAGAGTTGTGTGCAAGTTGCATAATAATTAGTATAGAACAGCAATAAGTATTTACAAGAATCAAGGTGTAGATCTACAGTAATAGATGTATTAGAGAGACAAATAGAAAATATGATATATGCTTGGAGTAAGGAGGTAAAATTAAGAGGAGAGCAGTAAGTTATCAGGTAGTAGTTTGACAAGGACAGGACCAGGTCATTAGTAGGTAGTTTTTAAGTTCCAGTTTGAAATGGGTTTTATGGGGGATACTTCTTATATTAAAGGGAAGGGCATTCCAGGTATTAGCGACAGCGAATTTATAAAGGGATTTACCTATGTTTTTAGTGGGTTTGTAGATGTTGAGAAGATTCAGTGATACTAGGTTTGAGATGGAGGGAAAGGAAGTAGGGTTATAGAGTATAGAGTGTGTAATATGTAGTTGTAGAAGAAGTTGTTTTTGGAATTTGGGCCAAAGTAAAGACTTAAGAGCGAGGCAGTGGTGTGATTTATATGGTTGATTGGAGGCAAATCTAGCTATTTTGTGGTAGGTTTGTTCTAATTTGGAGAGGATGACTGAAGGTTAGTGAGTACTGGAGCTGCATACAGAAGACAGGGTAAGAGGAGAGATACAGCAAGGGAGGGTTTGGTGGAGGGTTAGAGTAGTTTATGATTACGGTACAGAAGTCCAAGTTTTTGGTTGGTTTTCTTTATACACTGATTGATATGCATGTCAAACTTTAGTTTGTCATCGATAGTTACACCAAGTAATTTAGTATAGGGTTCAGGTGTGATGGTAGTATTGTTAAGTGAGATAATAGAGAAGGAGGATTTAAAATGTATAATTTTTTTTGGAAGGAAAAGTAGAAGCTTTGCTTTTTTTGGATTTAATATTAGTTGATTATCAGTGAGCCAGGTTTCAATGGTGGTGAAGGTGTCTTGGGTATGTACAAGGAGTTCTGGAATGCTGTGGGCGGTGGTGGAAAGGGTTGAATCATTGGCATATTGTAAGAGTGTAGAGAGGATAGTAGAAATGAGGAGGTGACTGATTGCCAGAGTATAGATTGTTGTCTGTTTTGATAAGTAACTAGAAAACCAGTTTATAGAGGGGGTAGACAGGTGGAGATCAGAAAGTTTGGATATCATTTTGGGGTGAGAGACTGTATCGAAGGCCTTTGAAAGATCAAGGAACAGACAGGAAACTAGGTGGTTATTATCCTGGACTCCTGCTACAGTTTGGGTGAAAGAGAGTAGTGCAGTAGATGTGCTGTGGTGGGGTCTGAATCCATGTTGGGTGGGAGTTAGAAGATTGTTATCTTGTAGAGGGATTGTGAAAAGGATTTCCAAATGTCAGGGACAAGGGTTTCAGTAACAGAGTGATTTATAAGGATAAACACAGGATAAGCAATTGGATTGGCAGTGATTTTAAGGAATGGGGGGGGGATAATTTATCAACTGAGACAGAACAAGGTTTGAGTGTATTCATTTGTGTTTTGAGGAATGCAGTGGGAACAGGTTGAGGTAATGGTAAGTAGAGAAGAGGCAGTAAGACTTTGTTGTTAGTTTTTGAATTAATTATATGAAGTGTTTGTTTAAAAGTGCTGCAGTCTCTGTGGCTGTATTGAGGTTTGCTGGGATATAGGATTCTATTAACTGTATTCCAAAAATTCTTATGGTTGTTGTGTGGGCTACTTTGGCTGGAGTTGATGTTTTTTTGTCTTTAATGACCAGTTTTTTATACAAGTTCCTAAGTTCTTTGTAATGTTGGAGTTTTCTAGGCAATGTCTCTCTGATGCATAGTAGAGCTTGTTTGTTTAGTGAGCTAAGGGGCACAGTTTGATTTTACCCTATTTTTTCTGGTTGGAGCCATAGAGTTCAGAACATCAAGGAATGTCTTGTTGAAAGTAGCTACTGCATCATTAAGGGGGAGGTTATGGAGGAAGGACCAGCTGATGTTGGACAGTATAGAGTTTAACTTAATGAGGTCAAATTGAGTTAGATTGTGACATTCTCTGTAATGGTGTTGTTTGGGAGAATGTTTAGAAATTCTATAAATATAGGTAGGGGAATGGTAGCTGAGTGAGTTAGGAAGGATGCCAGGGCTATGATAGAGACTGGGGTCAGAAGTAAGGATCCATTCTAGTATGGAAGGAGGATATAAATTGGTGGAAACCAGATAGATTGAGGCTGTGAGTTGAAGAAAAAGTTTTCTAGAATAAGAATGTTGTCAACTGGGGGGATATAAATGGATACAATGGCAAATTTTTGTGATTGTTCTATCAGCGGGATAGATATTATATTTTAACCATGTTTCTGACATGGTAAGGATGTCAGGAGAGTTTAGATGGATCCAGGCATGCAATGCTAGGATTTTGTTTACAATACTTTGGGTATTTAGATAGAAAATAGAGATTTAGATGTTGGGGTGGATGTCCCCATCCATGAGTAATGAATTAGGGTGGTAGTCCCTGTCCAGGAGTAATGAGTCAAAGAAACCAAGTGCAGAGGAGAGTAGGTTAAGAGAATAGGGAGTTCTATGTGTTATAAAGTTGGAAAGAGATACATTAGGGCTGTTTTTTATTGTAAAAAGGTTGGAGGGTAAGATTGGGAATAGGTATGGGGAGATGAAAAAATGTGAGTGGGTTACAGACTGAGTGGTAACTGTGAGAGAGGGTAGGTGTTGGGAAATTCAGAGATGTATGATAGGATGTTGACAGTGATAGGAGGAGGAGGGGGGATAGTAAGGTAAAGTGGTGACATGTTGAGGGAAGTAAAAGGTGACTGAGTGTTGCAGTGAGTATGTTATGTTTGAGAAGTGAATATTTTTAGTAGTGAAGATATTTCAAAAGAGGAGAAGTAAGTAATATGCAGAGAGGGCTTAGGTTGATTGGTAAGGTGGATAGTACAGTATGTGAGAAGTTTAAGAGAAGGAGAAAGGTAGTTGAGTGGGGGTGAAAGAAAGTTGCGTGGGAGGGAAAGGTATGTTGAAGGCACCCATCCAGAATGAAAAGTAACCACCTTTCTTTGTCAGACAGTAGCCAGTTCAAATGTTTTCATGCTGTCAGAAGCTATTTGGGAGTCTGCATGTGCGTGCATGTGTGCGTGCGTGTGTGCGTGTGTGTGTGTGTGTGTGTGTGTGTGTGTGTGTGTGTGTGTGTGTGTGTGTGTGTGTGTGTGTGTGTGTGTGTGTGTGTTGAGCCACTGAGTCTTGCAGGATAGGTACAAGGCTTGATGAGTGCCATGAAGTGGTTGCTAGTGCTTTAAATGACCTGTGAGAAAGCCAGATTACCCGAGGCTGCTTTGTGCATAGCACTACCTACAGTAAAACACTCAAGGTGAGCCTAAAGCAGCAGCAGGAAGGGTCAATACTAAGTACCTAGGAAAGATGGACACCATATCAATGTTTCCATGTGACCTGTAGTCCATCCAACCAAGACTACCATCTGGAGCTAAAATATTAAATATGAATATGGACACTGCTGTGATCCCCTCCCCAAATGCACTGCCATAGAAGTCAAATAATTCAAGCCTGCAATGTGTAGTTGAATGAAAGTGGTAAGTGCCTAGCTGCACGGAGAATTATTGAGGGAATTAGTATGTTGATGGCATGAACACATCCCACTTCAGATAGATATAGTTCTTGCTATGCAAACACCTGCATGAATTATTTTTTTTTCCAAACTGGCTTTAAGTTAAACATGTAACACTCTATCAAGGGAGTGGTATAGGCCTTTTCAGCTAATGACAGCTGGGGTATTTGCTGGAAAAATCTCCATTCTGTGAGACAAATAGCGCTGCAAAACAATCCAATAATTTAGCCATGGTGAGCTTTTCTGAACATATCATGTAGTCATCTGCAAACATTAAGAGTTTCGTAGTTGTTGAAAACGGATTCCATTTCTTGCATCTGTCATTCTGTTGCTAACTGGGCCAGTTGTACTGTCAATAGGAAAATGACTGGTGACAGTGGGAACCCTATCTGGTGCCTCTCTTCAAGGATTCCTAGTTGGACTGAGCTTGGAAAACCAAAGGATGGAAGTGTCTGCCAAAACTAGTATGCTTCTTCAATGTCTTCAGTGTCTGTACCTGCTGTAGCTACTGGAAAAGAGGAAGAATGAACACACTCGAAAAGGGCAAAGAGTAATCTCAAATTATCATTTCTGCATTGCCTTTCAATGAACACTGCATGGCGGAGATTTATGCATTTGGAAAGACAATGGATGAATGTTAGGGCCCTGTCTTAGCACAGAGCTTTGTATCAGGTTAATTAGTGAGATCTGTGTGTTCTTTGTTACTTTAGTAGTCTTTGCCAAAATTGGTTAAAGCCTGAAATAGAGACTATGTAACAAAAGGATAGTAATTTTCCTTTAGATGTGATAGTGGAAATCAATGGTAAAACATATGGTTCTATATAATGGAAAGCATAGCTATCAAACTTTTAACTCAGAATCAGGGACAAATCCAAAAATAATCAGGGGAAAAAGCCCCATATCAGGGACATCTAGTAAATATCTGTATATTAACTTGTAAAGTTGACAAAATGAGAGAATGTGAATTAACATGCATTTTTTGAAGTAAAAGAATTCCATAGTTATAACAATTGTCATTATTTTTTAATCATAATCTGTCACATTTTTCCCCTAAATCATCAGCTTTAGGATGGATGTCACAAACCTTTGAATCAAAAATTAGGGACACCCTCATAACCTCCTCCTAACTACCCCTCTTCATCTTCCCCTACCTCTCCCACCCATAACTCTACCAATTTTAACTGTTTCTTTTCCTCCTCACTTATTTCACACCATTAATTACTCCCTTTTATGCCACTCATATCGTATGCATTAGCAATCCACCCATAACAAAATACTCATCATCTCAGGTTATTCAAAACCTGTTATTATGGTATACTTATAAAGATCCATTGTTACTATTTTCACTTCATTAATTTGATTTTTGTTCATATTACAGTTGTGCAACATATTAGAGGTGTATAATTTTGTACTAATTTCTGATGATCCTACTTTTATATATTTTGTATTATTTCTGTATTAATTCATGTTGATTTTTGTGTTATATGTATGTACATGGAGCTTTTCTCCCCGGGCCTCCATTGAAAAAGGGCTCATCTCGGCCCAATGGACTCTCCCTGTTAACAAACTGTAAATAAATAAAAATAAAAAAAGAAACCCCTGAAAATGAGAGACATGTAACAGATATACTGGAAATGTAGCACTCAGACTTATGTTGTAAGGCTGTTGTACTCTGAGGATTTTCCAGTGGGAATGGCTCGCAGAGCAGCTTTAAGGACCATACACAATGGTGAGAAATACAGTTGGGCGCTATGATGCCATTTCCACTTTTTTGAAGTCATAACATGCTACCCTATTAATTGCTGACAACCATTTTCAACTTCCTGCTGCACCTGGTTTAGCCAGTTCTATCACAGTATACCTATTAAGTGATTATTTGGATTTTGTCATGAGCAGATGGTTTAGAAATGAGAGCATAATTACTAAGGTTAGATTGATCTAAATGTAGTTCAAGGTAAGAAGTCAGTCTTTATCTTTTCTTTTCATGGCTTTTTATTTATGGATTTATATGTGGTAAATACCTGCCAGGTTTATTTTGTATCTGTGCTTGCTTGCATGCTATATGTGCATATGTGATTTATTTTTAATCACCATAACTACAATGATTTTGTACTTTCTGTGCATCTGTATGTCCAATGTGATTATAAATTTGGAACTCTTACATTTGTTCTGTGCCTCAAACCACTACTGACTAGTTTGCTGCTTCACTGAATTTTTCCCCCTATGGTTTGAACCATTATCATGTTTCAGGTGTTATCTTTGTGGCAAGTTTAACGCCACACACATTCAAAAAGTATGCACGCACATAACTTTGGCCTGGCCGTTGTTCTATTTTTCCTCCCTTTTATAATGTCTTGACATACTTTGCTGTTTGATATATTTTGATGACAACCTATTAGCCAAATGTAAAATATCCTCTTATATCATCTTATTATCTGTCAAACTATGAATTAATCTGATATTTCACTGGAATTATGAGCTCCAATCTTGTCTAAATAGATCCTTGATAGGTGTTTAGCCATTCATGTGCTGTGCTTTCTAATTTACACGTTTTGAGTGAGACTATACAATGTGAAGCATTGAGACAGATGCATCTTATCAGATCTCTAGCATTGAATATGTCACTGTTACTTTTGTGCTCATTTCTAGATAATAAATTGTCTAGTGTTCTGATAATTTTATATATATATATATATATATATATATATATATATATATATTATATATATATATATATATATATATATATTATATATATATATATATATATTGTTCTTTATAACATAAAATATGAGAAAGTGATGTGTATATGTTGTATGCAGTACTCTTTTTATATGTCTCTGTCTATTCATAGAGAATTTATCTCTTCTTACTCCCACTGAAAAAGGGCTTTACACAACAGGCTTAAGTTAACCCAGCATTTATTTATTTACATTTGTTTACCGGAAAAGTCTGACTAGGCCAGAAGCCCATTTTCAGCAGAGGCCCGGGGAGAAACGCTCCACAGAAATATAAACAAAATATAATAATTAAATAGTACAATAGTATACATATAGTAAGATGCAGAATACACATCATCCAGTTAGTCCACACAAAGAAGTATTCAATATTGTTTTCTAGTAGATACAGGTTCAAAAAAGAAAATCACACAAGCATTTCAGTAAAGATCACTGTGAGAATAATAAAATTAATACTGTGTACATATTAAATAATAGATGTTATGTGATCCTATCTCGCCTATATTCTGTACTGATGGGTTTGGAGCCGATCCTCGGCTCCGACTCGGCACGCTATACTATAGAGCGAAGTCTCTAATTGGCTGAGCTATTCTATATCCCAGGATGCACCACCACTACTTCCCCAGATCTCGTTTGCCACTTCATAGCAATAGACGTGGTCTCGACTTGGCTGGGCTAAGTACTATTTACTGACTAATTTTCTGTCAGAAAATTTCTAATTTTTCACCCAAAAGCTGTTTTAACAGCTATTTGTCATTTCTAAGTGGTTTTTGTGAAAGTTTGTGTAGATTTTGTTAGCGCTAGGTTCCCGCTTTATTTAGTGAGGGGTTTCCTCGCGCTCTACTTCTAGTGTGTCATACCTTGTGTTACTTAACTTTTGTGTAGTAATTTTTATATTTTTCTAGCGTCAAGGTCCCGTTTTAGTTAGAGGGGCCTTGCCCTCGCGATCTGCTAGAGCTGTGTTGTAGTTTCTACCTGTGGGCCTATCCTGTTTAAATTAGAGGGATTTGGTACCTTTGTGGTAGTTTTCTTGTTCTGTTTTTTGAGTGTGTCTTGTAGAGATGTCAAAGGAGCATAGGCCTTCAGGTTTTAAAAAATGTACCAAGTGTGGGTACAAGATGTCAATCACGGATGACCATTCTCTATGTGTTTATTGCCTAGGTCCTAAACACCTTCAAGAGTCGTGTAGTGTATGTCACGCCTTTTCTTCTCGTGTCCTCCAAGAGAGGAAAAACAAATTGATATTGAAGGGGCTCATCACCCCTTCTTTTGAGGAGGCTTTATCTTCTTCCCCCTCTCCTTCCAGGAAGAAGAAGTCTTCGGCTCCGACCAGTCCGTCGGAGCTGACAGCTAAGAAATCAAGGCAGGCTTCTCCGTTGGCTCCGCGGACTTCGGAGCCGAGGTCGGAATGGTCTGCCTCGATGCCTCCAGCCTCGACTCCTCTGTCTTCGGAGCTGAGCGCTCGAGCATCGAGAGGCGGGTCACCTTCTTCGGCTCCATTGGTTTTGGAGCCGAGAAAGGTTGCTCGCTCAGACTCTTCTACCTCGGTGCTGAAGTCCCCGTCGGCTCTGAGGGAAATTACTGTGCTGGTGGAATCTCCCTCGGCGCCGATATTGCTTGAGACTATTCGGAGCCGGTCCCCTAGTCTTTCGGAACTGGCGAAGTCAACTCGGGCCCGATCGGTCTCTTCTCGGTCTTCGAGGATGTCCGATTCGGATATAGACAGGGTGCTTCAAAGGCTGTTCCAGTCTCCAGTTTTCCAAAAGTTAGTCTCGGCTCCAGCCCAGTCGGCTCCGGAGCCGATTGTCCACCCTGTTGTATTGGTTCCTCCTCCAACAGCCTCGGCACCGTTGGAGTCAGTGCTGGTGGAGCCAGTGGAGGTTCTCGGGTCGGCTCCGACCCTTACTCCAACCCCGACCTTCGGATCGGAGTTCGGTACACGGATCTCCTTGGTCGGCCCCGGGTGTGACGCTTCGGGTCCGATGCTTTCGGTTCCAAGCCTCCCTCTTGGTGCGTCGGCTGCGGGAGTGCCGTCTACTGTTGTGGCCTCGGGGGTCGGACCTTCCCAGGACTCGGGGGGGTCCGGCCTTCAGGGCCATGAGGACTGCTTTGGCCAAATCTTCCTTGGCTACCTCCACCATCTCTCCGGCACCTTCCCTTGGCACGGAGACTTGTTCCTTTGTTGTCCCCCTGTCTAAAGACAGTGGAGCCCTGGGGCCTGAGGTCACCTCCATTGGGGATTCCTCCCTTCCTGGGGGTCTTTCCGAGGCTTCTTCAGAGGAACCTCCCAGGAAGAGACAGTGTAAGAGGAAGCATGTCGACTCGCCTGATGAGTCTCTCACCTTGGACACCGACCTCGATGATGCGGAGGGGTCCCCCAAGTCGTCCTTGGATGATGTCTCCTTTGTGGACATCTTAGAAATCCTCAAGCAACGAGGCGACTGGCAGTCCAAACCCCCTTCCGCTGAGGAGTCGGTATTCCTCAAGGCCTTCGGGGCTCAGCCTTCCGCCTCCTGGGTGTCTCCGCCCTTCGATGAGCTCCTGGATTTGATCTCTCGAAGGGCGTGGGAGCACCCGGATTCTGTGGAACCGGTGCCAGCTCACCCGAATAAATTTCTGTCAGCCCCCCCTGAAAAGGAATTCTTATCTAAAGGTGTGGCCGTAGATGCCCTGGTGGTGGCATCTGCTACCCAGCAAGATGTGGCAGAGGCTTCGACGTCCGTCCATCCTCCTAATAAAGAGTCCAGGAGTATGGATCGGTACGGGAAGCACACCCTTACTTCAGCAGCCTTTACCTTAAGGTCTCTGAATTACCTTACGCACTTCACCAGACTTCAGAGGGATCTGGTCAAGGAACTTTCAGATACCCTCTCTGGTAACCTACCTGAGCAGTTGGCCCAGACAGTTAGCTCTCAGTTGGCTACTCTATCATCAATATCGAACTCGTCCATGAGGCTCATTTCATATGCGGCCGAAGGGGTGAGTAGAGCGGCGGGTACAGGTGTGGCTCTACGGAGACAAGCCTGGCTCCGCCTGTGTCATTTTGCGGAGGCCTTCAAGTCTTCCTTTGCCGACGCTCCCTTTGATGGGTCCTCCTTGTTTGGACCCAAGGTAAAGGACACCTTGACCCGCTGTGAACAAGAGGGTAAGACTTTGACTGCCATAGGGGCACGGTTTTCTACTCCCTTCCGGCCTTATCCCAAGGCTAGAAGAGGGGGGAAAATGTGGTTCCACAAATCTCAGAAGACTTACCCCTCACAGCAGGATGATCCCCCTTCTAGAGGCAGAGGAGGGGGAAATTTATTAGGAAGACGCTGTCCCAGAGGCGGCAGAGGCCCCCGCAACACTGGAGACCACAAGTCCTTTCGTGGCTCCTCAACCTTCCAGCATCCCTGAAGGATTGCCCGACTGTGCCGCTCCGGAGCCAGTCAGGGGTCATTTTTTGAGGCACCTAAAGGCCTGGGAGAATATCACTCAGGACCGATGGGTGCTCCGAATCATTGCCGGAGGTTACAACATCCCCTTTTCTCAGACCCCCCACCATCCCGGAAAATCCCGGACCCACCACCCAGTCAACGGGATCTCACAGCCATCGAAATTTCAAAGCTGTTTCAAAAAGGAGTCATCCAACCGGTCCCCGAAGACCAGACCAGATTAGGGACTTACTCAAGATTCTTTTTGGTGCCAAAAAAGACCGGGGACATGAGGCCCATCTTGGATCTCAGCAAACTCAACCGTTCTGTCAAGAAGTCCAAGTTCGGGATGGTCACCTTACAATCCATTCTCCCGCTGCTGGAGGAAGGTGTTTGGATGTGCTCCATAGATCTCAAGGATGCCTATTATCATATCCTGATAGATCAGGCATCCAGGAGACACTTGCACTTCAGCCTGGGAGACAGTCATTTCCAGTTCCGCGCACTGCCCTTTGGTCTTACCACAGCCCCCAGGGTGTTCACCAAATGTTTGGCGGTGGTGACTGCTCACCTGAGAAGTCTAGGATTCCAGGTGTTTCCATACCTAGACGACTGGCTCCTAACTGCCACTTCCAGGTGTCTACTCTTACAGAACCTAGCAGCCACTATATCTCTAGGCAACTCCCTAGGAATCACCTTCAATTGGGAAAAGTCTGTGTTGCTGCCATCTCAGCGCATACGATTTATCGGAGTAGAGATAGACTCAAAGCAAATGCAGGTCTATCTTCCTACAGAGAGGATAGAAATATTACAATCTCAAGTCCGAGCATTGCTCCTCAAACGCCGAGCCCCAGCCAGGATGGTCCTACAACTGTTGGGTTCCATGTCGGCTACCGTTCTCCTAGTTCCCTTAGCAAGATTGCATATGAGGATTCTCCAGTGGCTCCTGTCAGTCCAGTGGTCGTATCAGGATCTCCCTCTCAGTCACCTCATTATGATCATGGAGACATGCAAACAGGACCTCCGTTGGTGGCTTCTTTCCTCCAACCTGAATCAGGGGCGACCCTTCGTTCCTCCACCTCCAGTGGCCACTTTGACTACGGACGCCTCCCAGATGGGGTGGGGGGGACATTACCTGGGCAGGTCAGTCCAAGGCAAGTGGCACCCCGACGAGAGTTCCCTCCACATCAACATACTGGAAATGAGGGCGGTGCTTCTATCGCTACAAGATCTACACAGTTACCTCCCCCAGGGCATGATTGCCGTTCAGTCCGACAACATGTCAGTAGTCTGGTACCTGAACAAGCAGGGAGGGACCAGGTCCTACCCCCTTTGCAGAGAGGCCATGAAAGTATGGGATTGGGCGATTGCAACCAACCGTTTCTTGGTAGCAACACACATTCCGGGGAGATCCAATGTGATAGCCGACAGACTGAGCAGAACTATTCTCTCCCCTCACGAGTGGTCTCTGAACGACAGAGTGGCAACTCAGATCTTCAGAAGATGGGGAACTCCTTGTTGCGACCTCTTTGCAACTCCTCTCAACACGAAATGTCTACAGTTCTTCTCTCTCACCCCAGTTCCGGGGGGGGGTTTCCCAAGGACACCCTAGTCCAAGCTTGGCCCACCGGCCTACTGTACGCCTTTCCACCGGTTCCCCTTCTTCCCAGAGTGATCCAGAAGGCGATTCACTTGCAGTGCAAGATGATTTTAATTGCCCCATACTGGCCTCATCAAGTCTGGCTGCCCTTTCTTCGGAAATACGCACTGGACGGTCCATGGTTCCTGGACCAGGTTCCAGACCTCTTGATCCACCAGTCGGGACAGCTTCATCACTCCCTTCACTCGTTGAGGTTAACAGCTTGGCTACTCCACTTCCGACCTTAGTCAGGAACCAGGTTTTGGACTCGGAAGTCATACATATTTTGTCCTCGGCCCACAAGAATTCGACTAAAAAAATGTATAACAGCAAATGGAAGAGATTCACCATTTGGGCCCAACTCCGGGGATTAGATCCCATTTCTGCCCCGGTGTCAGAAGTTTTGAAATTTTTAGCTTCTTTATTCAATCAAGGTTCTTCGGTCTCTACCATCAAGGTTCAATTGGCAGCTATTTCTAATTTTCATGAAAGTATAGACCCACCTTTGATGAGCAATAAGTTGTGTAAAGCCTTCATGAAAGGTGCTGGGCTGCTACGACCTCCGATTTCTCATCCTGCTCCACCGTGGGATCTTAATTTCGTATTAGGTGCTTTGACCTCTTCCCCCTTCGAACCAGCAGCAACTTGTGACTTGAAATTTCTTTCTTGGAAGAATGCTTTTTTGGTGGCAATTACATCAGCCAGAAGGGTTTCGGAACTCCAAGCCCTATGTGTCAAACCACCGTACCTGGTTTTTCACAAGGATAGAGTATCCCTCAGGCCTAATCCTTTGTTCCCAAAGTTTGTTCTAGTTTTTGTCTTCAACAGTCATTGGAACTCCCAGTTTTCTTCCCAAACTACTCAGACAAAGCGGAATACATCTTCCATTCATTGGATGTTCACAGGCAGTTGTGTTTCTACTTAGATAGGACGCACCAAACACGGAAAACAGATCAGTTGTTTGTGTCCTTTTCGGACAATAAATTGGGCAAAGCCGTCACGAAGGTCACCATTGCCAAGTGGATCAGAGACTGTATCAGTCATACTTACCTTCTTTCTAATAGAGAGCTTACAACCACTGTGAAAGCTCATTCTACAAGGGCTATGGCTACTTCGACAGCCTTTCATTCCAAGCTTGCCATTAGTGGCATTTGTGCTGCTACCTGGTCTTCTCCTCACACCTTCATTTCTCATTACAAATTGGATGTGGCATCTCGGGGCGAGCTTTCTTGGTTCCACAGTTCTCAGGAGTGTTTTCCAGTGAGCCACCCAGGAATCAGGTGCTAGGGGCTGTCCCATCAGTACAGAATGTAGGCGAGATAGGATCACATAACATCTTTTAGTTATGTACTTACCATAACTTTAGATGTTTGGGATCCATCTCGCCTACATTCCTAATACCCACCCTCCTTCCCCCTGCCTTGGAGATCAGAAGAGACCGGACGGTTCAGTTTAGCCGTTTCATCTTGAAATACCTGGCAATGTTATTTCAACTGTCTATGACTGTGTGCATGTGTGCGGACAAACAAGATCTGGGGAAGTAGTGGTGGTGCATCCTGGGATATAGAATAGCTCAGCCAATTAGAGACTTCGCTCTATAGTATAGCGTGCCGAGTCGGAGCCAATCCATCAGTACAGAATGTAGGCAAGATGGATCCCAAACATCTAAAGTTATGGTAAGTACATAACTAAAAGTTATGAACAAATGAGATTTCCTTTTTTTTTTAATGAGCAGTAGTGACTCCGAGGAGAGAGAAAATAGGGTAAGGAGTGGACAGTATGGTGAGAGAGAGAGATAGTTATAGATATCTTGTCAGTCAGGATTGGTGCAGGAGCAATGCCAGTTTTTGGATAGATGTTCACATAATAGTTGTTTGAAATTGGTTGATTCAGTTGTGTTTTGGAGGGTGTGGGGTAGAGAGTTCCATAATTTGGCTATTTTATTTGAGAATAGGCCTAAAATAAGATACATAAATAAAAATTGCCATTTCAAGCTGTCTTGAATATTATGTTTTGTGTAGTAATAAAAAGTTGCCATCTCATATTGTCTTGAATATTATATGTTTTTTGCACTACAGTTCTTGTTGAAATTTTCACAACCAATTATTGAATTGCTTCTTTATGCATATGACAGGTATGTTAATTAAACTGAGAATAAAACTGAAATTAAAAAAATGTACTGTCTTCCTGAGTTTATCTATCTGGACTATGCAGCTCCAGTGATGTCATTTTTATTACAAATAGCATTGTGTACAGGTGACTTCCTTCAGTGCATTATTTATTCTGAGACTATGAACATCCTTTATCCTCTCTAAACACACATTTACATACCTCTGGCCATTAGATGGCAGTGCTGCGCTATGGTACTCTCTCATACAGTCTCAAACACAGAGGTAACAAGAGATAAATCCTGGAGAAGCACAAAAACAAAATCTAAAGTTGCAACAAGGGTATATTTATTTCAACATACAAAAGCTTTCACGCAAAAATGCTTTATAAAGTATTAAAATATATCCCTATTCTACCTGGTTCATGGTTGCAATTTTTTTAGTGTTACGGTAGTCTTTCATAATTACACTGACCCTTAAAAAGTCATAGCAGATAGTCAGAAAGAGGAGCATTTTCTCTCTTTCACAATAGATGTTCTTCGTTTACTAGGTCCTATATAAATAATAAGTGGCAGTGAGTATTTATTTGTGCTTAGTGTATTTATTTAATAAGATGTGCATCCATAACCAGGACTGACTTTATGAGAAAATCAACACATCTAGGAGGAGCAAACCTACATCTTTGGGCTAAAATCATAGCATTATACCTAAATCATAGCAGTTGAGAGGTATGCGATAATTGCATATTGAAACTTCAACTTAATTCCATGTCAAGGACTGCCTTCCCTGTGTGTTAATTCATCAGAAATTATGCTGCTGTTACTGCATTATCCAGACTACACTTTGGTGTAAGTGCCTCATGTAGTGTGTCTACTGCTTTCATTCCACATACATGTGGTATATACCTGTCAGCATACCTCTCAACTCTCCAGAATTGTACAGATTATCCAGATCTGTGCCTCAAATTTTTGGTCTTCATAAACGATATGGTTTTCTGGCAAACCACTGATTACTGAAGTCAGCAAAAAATGACAGACAACTGAGTTTCAGACATCATAACCTTCAAAAAATGCATGCTAATGCAAAACTTGTTATTCTAGCAATCTTCTAAGCTTATAAGAGCAACATATACAATCTGTTCCTAAGTTTGGGCCTTTGTTCCCTCTTTATATTTGGCTTTGTCCAGAATTCTTGTGCTAAGAGGTTGAGCAGTATGCCTGTCAGACCTGTTTTGTACCTATGATTGCTTGTAAGGCTGAATACTGTATATGCATATGTGATTTATCTTTAATCTTCATAACTAAAATTATTTTATTCTTTCTACATGTATGAGTGTCAGACCTGACTATATAATTGGAGCCCTCACACTTACTCTGTGCCTCACCTACTGCTGACTCCAGTTTTCTGCAGTTTAGTCCTTTAAAATTATCTTCATTTAGTCTCATTGATTTGTCTGCACTGCTTGTACTGTTAGTTATTCCTCTCTTTCTTTTAATATCTTTATACTCTAATATTCCCACTTGATGTTCCACCTTACCTGTTTTTGGCTAGTCCTTTTCTACATGTTGTGTGTGACAATGCTTGGAAATTCCTGGTCTTTCTAAATGCCTCCATTAATTCATTATCCCTTGTATACACTCTCTGATCTTCTCACTTGCAGGCGCCATTTCCTTTTCCTCTCCCATGTGTATCTCTGTAATTGCTTATTTAACAATCTCATGTTGGCTAGCTGAGGGGGGAAGCAGAGGCAGTTTAACTGCTGCTGAATCTAGCAGTAGCTAGATGTAGGTGCAAATTTGAACCATTACCTGTTTTGTCTGAATGATTATGGTGTGTACAAACAATTACTCATTTTCTTTATTCTAAAGCTTAATCATTTATCCTTACTGAAATGCTCTGTCCCCTGCTAACTAGTCTTTAGTTCCTCCATCCAAGGCCATAGCTAGGCATAAGCCATGTACACCATGGCACATACTTACTTAAAGTAATATATGGTCATCATATTGATCACTTATGCAGCAGCCTTAGCTATATGGGTTATATTCTGCCAGGGATATAATGGCCAGCCAACTTCCAAAGCTTCAGGGCACCTTCCAAGTGTCGAAGCTATCAAGCAGCTTGAGCTGAGCTGACTAAAAGACAAGTTTGAGCATGAAGCCCTTCATAGCTTTACTGCTACAGAAAAGTCCATTCATCTGAGGCTTTTGAGGATCAACAGTCAGCTTGTGCTTTCCTTTGCTAGGCAGATAAGTTCCTTTTGAGGAAAGAACTTCATTTTTTCTTAAACTTTGGACACGCTAGAAATGGTGTGGGAATTGTAGTGAGACAGACTTCAGAAGGCAGTGAGGGATGTCATCAGAATTAGTGACAGACTTGTGGCAATCAGATTCCAGTGTAATGATAGGGCAGTACTCATAATCTCAGCCTATGGCCCACAGCAGGGTTGTGATAGTGAGGAAAAGAGTGCATTCAGACAGCAGGACCTACTAGATAAAGTAGGACAACATGAATTGGTGTTGATCAGGTGTGACTTGAATGCAAAAATTGGGACAGACAGAACAGGGTATAAGGACTGCATGGGTCCACATGGGTGGGGTAACAGGAATAAAGAAGGAGAGGCCATTCTAGACTTCTGCCTGGCAAATATCTGTTCAGAAAGAGAGACAGTCACAAGATCACATGCAAGGGTGGCCAACATGCAACTCAGGTAGACTTCCTCCTAGTAAGAAAAGGGCTCTGGGGTAGAATCAATGATTGCAAAATCATCCCCAGTGAAACAGTTGGCCCATAGCATAAACAGCTGGGTGCCGTAATCAGCTGCAAGCAGAGCTCAGAGAAGGCTCTAAAGTCAACAGACACTAGACTGAAGACCTGAAAGTTGACTGAAGAGAAAGTACAATTCAAGGAATGACTCATGGCTCTAGCACCCCAAGAAGAGGAGGAAATAGGTGGAGTTGAAGAAGAATGGCAGCATCTCAAAACAGCGGGTGTGAGGACTACAGAACAGATATGTGGCCAAGCCAGGTATAGAAATAAGGTACATAAGGAAAGCTGGTGGTGGAATGCAGAAGTCCAGGAAGTCATCAAAAGAAAGGAGGAGTGCAGAAAAAAGTGGGAGATAGAAAAGACTGACCAGGCTAGGAAGGAATATTGGTTGGCTAACAAAAAAGCTATGAAAGGAGTTGCGTTAGCAAAGAACAGGGCATCGGAGGCACTCTACCAGCTTCTGGAAAGTGACTCAGTAGGTGGCACAAAAACTGTATCAGGTTGCAAAGCAAAGACAGAAAGATAAAGGAGATAGACACCTTTCATAAGGGATGCCAGCACCAACCTGCTCACTAGTCCACAGGACATCAAAGGCAGATGGAAGGAGTACTTCCAGCAGCTTATGAATTAAGAAAACCCCATAGAAGCTGTACTGCCCTAGACACAGCCTATGATGAGAGAAGAAGAGGAGCCCACCCTAGAAGAAGTAAGAATTGCACTAAGGAAAAGGAAGTCAGGGAAAGCAGCAGGCTCAGACGAGGTCACAGCAGATATATGATAAAGATGCTGGGTGAGATAGGGGGGAAATGGTCCTAAGGGTACTCATAGCAGTGTGGAGAGAAAGGCATATCCCAAATGACTGGAACATAAGTATACTTCTGCCAGTGTACAAGAACAAAGAGGATATTCACAACTGTGGGCAGTACAGAGGCATCCAACTCCTGTCACATTGCATGATAGTTCTGGAGAAGGTGATTGATAAATAGATATGCAGAGTATGAGCAGTTTGGATTTAGATCATGATGCAGCACAAACTCGCCCAATGTTTGCAGTGCGACAGATAGTTGAGAAGAAGCTAGAGATGAGAAAAAGATTCCAACTGGGCATTCCTAGACTTGAAGAAAGCATATGAAAAGGTCTCAAGAAAGCTGATTTTGCCAGTGCTGTGGTGGTTCAAAGTCCCAGAAACATTGGTAGAATTAGTGCAGGCTATTTACAAGGACCCAATAACTCAAGTATGAAGATTGTTTGGTTTAATACAGGGGTTCCCAGTGGGAATGGGTGTGTACCAGGGTTCAGCTCTGAGCCCATTTCTATTCATACAGATGGATTACATTAGCAAACAAGTCAGAGGGGACAGATCAACAAAGCTGCTGTATTCAGACAATGTGGCATTGCAGATAGACTCTGAGTAAGAACTTCAGCAAAGGATAGTGGAATGGATTGCAAAACGCAAGGCACATGGGATGAAACTAAGCACAGATAAGACAGTGGTAATGGCAGCAAATTGGGGATATCAGAAGAAGCTGAGAATTGACATAGAAGGGAAGACAGTGGAACAGGTTAATAGCTTCAAGTATCTGGGAGGGGTGGTTGTGGAGAAGGAAGTCTGAATGAAGAAGTCAAAGCTAGAATCAGAGGGGCTGAGGCCAACTGGAATAGAGTTTCATGTGTAATGAATGACAGATGAATGCCAAAGAAGCTGAAAATTAAGGTGTACAAGATAGTGGTACAACCAGTACTACTGTATGGTACAGAAACCTGGGCAGTAAAAGCAGAGCAGATGAGGAAGCCAGAGGTAATGGAAATGAAGTGCCTGAGAAGGGTGGTAGGATGCACACTGTGGGACAGATGGAGTAATGAGAACATAAGAGCAGAAGCCAAAGTAGCTCCAATTGCAGAAAAGATCAAAGAGAACAGATTACGGTGGTTTGGACATATGTGCAGAAAAGCAGAAGACAATTTGGTGAAGAAGATTTGGGACAGACAGGAAGAAGGTAAGAGGAAAAGAGGACATCCAGCAAAGAGGTGGATAGATTGTTTGAGAGAAGATCTGTGACAGCTGGGCATGAGTGTCGAAGAAGGCAGGGTGTGTCTTTGAATCAAGCGAGATGGAGACAGTTAACATGATACCCTGACCCCATGTAGAAAATGAGAAAAAGGGTGCTAATGATGATGATGTTTTATTATGTTCCTCTTGAGAAAAGTTATTTTAAGGCTAGGAGCGTTGTGCTTTAAGGGACTGTTTCAAGACTGTAACACTTGTTTAAATGTAGCATTCATTTTTTTCTGTAAATTTAAAACTAGTGTTAACTAACTGAAAATGTTTTCTCTGGAGTGTTTACTTTTCCTTGGTGGGGCTGGTATATTGTTTGAAAGTGCTTTTTACTGTTTTTCTGTAAAAAAAAAAAAAAAGTAACTTCGTGGACTGGTAGTTTTATTGGCATTTGCTACTTGTCTTCCCTGGTAAAGAAGCACCATTTTCGTCTTGACTATGGAACAGACTATCAATCCCACAGTCAGTCCTTGTTCCAACCATAAAAAGAAAAAAGTTAAGCAAACAGCCTTTGCCACCACAGCAGACTAGCAATTTGCCTCAGCTGCAGGTGGGTGACTCTGCTGTGGCCATTTGTTGTACCTCAGAGCACTCATCTTTTACCCCAGATCCTTCTGGTGTAGCACCTACAGCCACTATGGACTGGAGATTAGCCATGTCTTCTGCAGCTGTTGGAGTCCCCTCAGTGGGCAAGAGAGAGACACTCTTTTTAGTCTTGGAGGAGGGAACAGGGAATGTTTCCCTGTTGTGCCAGAATGCTGTGCTCATCCCTGTGGAAGCACTCATTACCATTACTAATATGGTTGACCCCATTTTTCCTTTCAAAAAGAAACAGAAAACCAAGCATATATCTACTAGTCCTCAAATTTCTTCAGACAGTAGTTTACTGAGTATGGCTCAGAGTTTAATCCGGCTATCAATCCTTCTTGTAAAGTAGTTCTGGTAAAAGAAAGAGGAATCCTTTTCCTGCAGATTCAAAATTCTGAATCTGAAGATGAAAATGCAGGGATGGATTCAGGGTTTTTTCTTCAGATTTTTTCTTCAGACTCAGGGGAGAGCTCAGTTTCTGATTCTGCATGTGGGGGTTCTTTTTGTCTGAGAATATTGCTAGAATGTGCCAGTGTTTTTAATGGGAAAACTGACATTTCTGAGTCCCTCAGAAAATATTTTGAGTTGCTATAGAAGGATTTTCCAGAACCTACACCCGTTCTTCCTGTTCTGTCAGCTTTAAAGGATGTTTGTGTGTTACTGCCTGCAATTTTCTTGATAGTCAGCCAGCTACCCCTAAATAGAACAGACAGGATGTATAAATTCCTCAGTCTTAAGTTTTTATACACAATTCCCAAACCTTACCCAGTAGCTTTAGCCTTAGTTAATTTTACTACTGCTAAGCACTTAATTAATTCCAATCCTACTCGTTCTGATAAGGATGGGAAAATTATTTATAGATATGGGAAAAAGTGTGTAGTATACTCTGTAGCTTTGGTTTTCAAAATTTTGAATGGTCAAATTCATATATTAAAATTTATTCTGACAAATTGTGAAAGAATGAGGAATGTTTTATCTGCAGTTGTTTTCTTTTGAGGAAAAAGTTTGCTTTAAATAACTTAGTTTCTTCTTTTGCACAGGTCACTACTCACTGACTCTGTTGATGCATCTTCCAGGGCTTTGGCCACTGGTACTGTTTTAAGGTGGTTTGTATGGCTGCATTATCTAAACTTTCCAGATAATGTTAAAATGAAATGTAAATTCTGCATTGGCTAGAGATTTAATGTTTGGCCCCTTTTGCAGAGAGGTGATCAAAAAGTGTGATGAAAGGGGCAAGCTGATCCAGGGAATTTAATCTCTGTTTTTAGCTCTCCTTTTTCTGATTGTCCGAGGGATTTTCTTTCCCCACTTCCATTTTTGGCAGAAAACAGAATAAACAGTCTCAACAGAATTCAGATAAACAGACGTTTAAGAAGGAATGGAAAGGGAGTTCCAAAAAAAAGTCTGTAACCTCTCAAAACGAAGGACAGTCCAATATGTTTGAATGACTATTCAAAAGACTTTGTGATCCACTCCCATGCTGGCCCCCCTTTTTCTTCCAGAAAATATTAATCTCCATTTTTCTTTTTGGCAACAGATTGCTTCAGACAAATGGGCTCTGAATATCAGTCATCAGGGTTATAGATGACAGTGGGAGGACATTCTTCCTTTCCAGGGGGCCATTCCTCATCGTCCAGATTAGACTCTTTTGTTTCTACCTGTTCTTAGTCACATGCTGTCCTAAGGACTGATAGATCTAGTTTCTCCTTCCCAGGTGGGGAAGGATTTTTATTCAAGGATGTCCCTAGTGCCAAATAAAGAAAATGCTTGGAGACCAGCTGTGGAATTTTCTTTCCTAAACCTGTTTGTGATAGTGCCCTAATTCAAAGTTATGTACTTCACAACCTGTTACATCTTCTTCCTCTTTCAAGTTTCCTGGAAACACTAAACTTATAAGATGCTTATCATCACATCCCTGTTCATCCAGACTTCAGACATTTCTTAAGGTTTAGTATGTCTGGATCATGTTATCAGTTCTGTACCTTAACCTTTGGACTATCCACTACAACAAGAGTTTTCACAACATGTTTAGCTCCAGTTATCACTCATTGTAGAATACAGGGTATCCACATTGTTTTCATATTTAGATGACTCACTTATCTTTGCAGAGTCTTTTTCAAAGCATCAGGAATCTCTCTCTTGGGTGAGAGATCTGTTACAAAAGCTGGGATTCCTCAAAGACAGTCAAAAGTCTTTCTTGACTCTGTCACACAGGATTATGTTCCTGGGACATCAACTCGACACCTCAATTCAAAGAGCTTTTGTCCACAGGAAAGAATAGATCCTTATCTAGATCTGTTTCTAAGGTGTTCCACTCAGACTTCGGTGACTACAAAGGAATACCTCAGGATTTTGGGTCTTTTATGATTCAAATGATGCCCCTCCACATGAAAAAGATTCAGTGGTATCTGAAATCTCTTTGGTTCCATCATCAGTACCCTTCATCTTTTCAAATCCCAGTGCTGGGGGTTGTCAGAAGATAACTGTTTTGGTGGAGACACCAAAATCCTTAAATTCAGGTCTCCCCTTCTCCCTCCCTGCTCCAAAGCAGTCATTTACCAAAGATGCTTCGGACTTTGCTTGGGGAACAGTTTCAGGAGGGATAAAAGTGCAGGGGTGAGGGGCACCAGGGATAGATGGAATCACATAAATATCTAGGAGATGTTTGCCCTGATAAAGGCAGTTATCTCTCTGAACCACTTTTGACCTCTGGTACGTCTTCAATGTGGTTTCAGGCAATACCACAGTCGTGCGGTACCTCAATATCCCCATTGCAGACTAGATATGTTAGCTTGGAATATTAATTCATGGCATGATTTCACTCTACAGATATCCAACATTCTCCCAGAGCAAAATTGTTTGGCAGACAAGCTGAGCATATCCAGGAAAGACCCTCACAACTGGAAACTAGATTGGGGGTTTTCCAAACTTAAATCCATCTGCAGGAAGTTGCGCAAGTAGACCTTTTTCCTCCTATTTGAACAATCAACTGGCAAGATTCTGCTCCAGGACTCTATGCGGGAAGGCCCGGGAGACAGATGTCTTTTCTTCTCTTTAGACAGTAATGTTTCTGTATGCTTTTTTACCTTTCCATTAATATCCAGGGTTCCTATGAAGATTCAGAAAGAATCCCCCAGGATCAATGTGATTATTGCCTTCTGACCTAGGCAACTGTAGTTCTCCCTTCTTTCAGAAATAGTGAAGGACAATTACCACAAACCTCCTTATAGACTGGATCTACTCACACAAGTTGTTCTCTGGTTTTACAGTATTTGTGTGAGTTACTCTCCCATGACAATTTGTATCCCTCTATTAAGGTGCATTTTCATCCATTTTGGAATGTCTGCCCCTAGATCATCTTCTTTCAAGACAGTCTCATGTCAAAATGTTCTTGAATGGGGTTTTGCATAAGAGGCCCCCAAGTAAGCCGGTGGCCTTTCTATGGGATCTTAATTTTGTGTTAGAAAAGTTAAACACTTGCTCCATTTGTGCCAGCTAATCTCGCTGACTTGAGGCTCATAACATGGAAAACAGTTTACTGATTGCTCTGAACTCTGCATGAAGGGTATCTGAGTTGCTTGCTCTTATGGTGAATCAACCAATCTCATTTTCACAGGGACAGGGTTTCTTTGAGAACTAAGCCTTCTTTTATGCCTAAAGTTGCAACCAAGTTTACTTGAAGCCAAACCATCCATCTTGCTATTTTCTTTACTGAATCTAAAAATGAGGGAGAAAGGACACTCCATACCTTGGATGTCCACAGACAACTCATGCACTATTTTGACATAACTATATAACTATATCTCTCAGATTTTTGGATCAATTGTTTCTTTTTTGTGAAGGGAAGAAGAAGGGACAACATATGTGAAAACAGACTGTGAAGATTGGATTAAGATAGATGAAGGCTGCCAGCCTAGCCAGATAGAATTTTGGAGATAATTCTGTCATCTGTCAATATTAATGTAAACCACAGGCTTGTTGTCTTAAATGGTAAAAATAGAGTTACATGTGGAACTGAAAAAAATGTAACAACAGTGCACTCTGCTGTAAGGAAGCTAAGTCAAGCATTTTATGACTGTCTTTGATCTTTAAAGTTGGCTCCGGCCTGTCTAGATGAAGGAATTCTTGCTATTGTTTTAAGGCCATAGTTAATGGCCAGAATTTGCATGCATAAATGTCCTTTATTGCTCTGGTTCTGCCCAGAGGTGAAGAATGTAAATGTAGTTTCTGTTAGCCTGGAACCCAGGGAAGTGTGAAGAATGATGTAATGTGAACCGGGAATGTGATTTTAAAAACAGAGAGAATCAGAGAACATTAAGCATTTTTGTCTTGACCACCCAATTCAGCACTGCCTTTGCTCTATATGTAAGTTTATCTTAGACTTGTGTTTTCTCTTAGAAATAGCTAGAATCTAGAAAGATTAGACTAAGTATTTCTCTGTGATCTCTGAACTCTTGACTTGCACAGTGTAGTAGCAAGTATTGTCTTGTGTTTTTATTATTTAATATTAAACATTTTTAAACTTTTTAACTGTGGCTGTTTTGTGTAGAGATAATTTAAGCTCTAGAGTACATTGTATGTATATAGTGATCCTGTACCAAGTCACTCTAATGAGCCTTGACTGTTTAGCCACACTTACCAATTGGATAATAATATTGCACAGTAATAATTGGACACCCTTTTAAGGGCCTTTGAGTAGCTGATAAATATTAGTGGGTGGTGGCAGCTGATACTACTGTAAAAGGGCATAGCTGGTGAACCTGTGCCAGCCTTCCCCAGGAGTGTCTCTGTGGTTGTATAAAATCTTCTCAAGATGTGTGTGTGTGTGTGTGTGTGTGTGTGTGTGTGTGTGTGTGTGTGTGTGTGTGTGTGTGTGTGTGTGTGTGTGTGTGTGTGTGTGTGTGTGTGTGTGTGTGTGTGTGTGTGTGTGTGTGTGTGTGTGTGTGTGTGTGTGTGTGTGTGTGTGTGTGTGTGTGTGTCAGCTACTTGGGCAGGGACACGAAACACTGGTTGGACATAGAGGGTGCTGGAGGATTTAGCTTGCCCACTAGGCTGAGATCTGGACTCTATAGCTGTGCCAGTGGGGAGTCTTACTGAGACCTGGAGAGCAAGGGAGCGACCAGCCCCAGACTGACTGTGATCACTGAGTGTTCTTAAGGGAAATTGCACTTTACTGTGTGTATTTTTTATCCTTTCCTCCTATATGAGATGCCCCACACTGGTGTTAGTGGTGAGGATTGAGGCTCCTTGATTGCTGGGCCAGGGCACGGGCGTCACATATTAATTGTTTGGCTGTGGTGGGATATCCACATTATATATTAATTGGTGGCAAATACTAATTGGCTTGTAGTGGTGTGGGTAGAGTGAATTCCTGTAGCTTATGTACAATGAGCTTTGAAGGTGTTTTGTACTCTAAATTAGCCATGCAGTGAATACTCAGAGTTCAGATCACAATTGTTTTATTTCTTTTGTTAGTTTAGTTAGTCAGGGTGAGCAGGCAGCATGCCAGCAGAGGAGTATGGAAAGCTGACAAGGAGCCAGCTGGCTTTGATGTGCCAGGCTAGGGGACTGGTGCATGGAAACCTGACTAAGGCAAACCTGATTGCAGTCTTGGTTACAGCTGCATCAAAAAACAGCAACCAGGAAGACAAGCTAACTGGCAGCAAAGATATGATACCCTCTGAGAATGGACAGTTAACCTTTCTGCAGAGGACTTAAAAATCCATCTGGAGCTAAAGAGACTTGAGTTGGAGGCCAGGTGTTTGGAGATAGAAGCCAAGGAAAAGGAGTGACAGAGAAAGCATGAAAGGGAAATGCTGACTCTTCACCAGAGTCATAGAGATAATGGGGAAGGGAGTAACTGGACCCCAGAAGCACAAAAGGACAGTACATTTCTTCTGTAGTTTAAAGAGGGGGATAATTATGATAGTCTCATTCATATGTTTGAGAGGGTATGCAAACAGTATAGTGTTGACCAAAGGCTCTCTGGGTATGGTTCCTGACCTCTTTACTCCATTGTAAAGCTGTAACTGTTTTGTCAAAAATGTCTGATGTTGCATGTTTTGATTATACTGCTGTTAAGAATCACTTGTTAGAATTGTTTAAGCTAATACCTGAAACGTATAGGAAAAAGTCTCGTGAGCATAGACGCAAGGCGGATGAAAGTGTGTGTGAATATGTTGCTGAACTGAGTACTTATTTCCATAGGTGGATGAGTGGATGTCAGGTCACCACTTTTGAAGGGCTGGCAGACCTTTTGGTGAGGGAACAAGCCCTTAGCACTTTGCCTGAGGACATGAGGATCTGGTTAGCTGATAGACAATGTGCTACTTCAGATGAGTTGGGAAAGAAGGGAGACCTATACCTAGCAAGCAGGGCAGCCCTGTACAGGAAAGGGACCCCCAGTACTGCTCATGGGTCTAAAGGAACCCAGAGTAAGCAGCACAGACTGCCCCAACAGAATCCGTCAGTAGCAGGGGAAGCCACTAGTCCAGGTACATGTCCAGGAGCTAGGATTAAATGTTTTGAATGCAACCATTGGGGCCATGTGGCATACAGGTGTCTATGGAGGCAAGGTGGGGAACAAAAGGTGAGGGAGCCAGTAAGAGGGAAAGACAAAATGCTAATAGGAGGTTGTCGTGAGACAACAAGGGTACCAAACTACCATCCTGCATATGCAGTTACATGCAGTCAGGCTAGGAGACAAGCATGTGGGTCTGGTAGCCTGGGGGAGACCCAGACAGACTGCATACTTGCAGCCAGGACTGGTGAGGTGGTTACTTCAGGGAGGGAGCTACCCTGTAGCAGTGAGACTGAAGCTGAGCCACAGCTGCTTGGGGATACTAATAGTTCCTTGGACAGAGTGACTGCAAAGGTAGAAGTGAGTAGGAGTAACCAGACTGACAGTGAGGCATCACTGTCAGAGGATGCCAGACTTCCTGTGGAAGGGGAGCTGGGAAGGGCTACAAGGAGAGAGTTGAGACAGGCTCAACTCTCAGACCCTACATTACATGGCCTGAGGCAGGTAGCTAGGGAGGCACCTGATTCTCAAGGAAAGGGGGAATCTGTATACTGGGACAAAGGGTTACTATACAGAGAGTGGACCCCCGAGGGAGGAGTAAAAGGTGAGAGAGTACAGCAGTTGGTAGTGCCTAGAGCCTACTGTCTGGCACTCCTAGCCATAGCCCATGATATTCTCTTTGCAGGTCATATGGACATAAAACATACAAAGAGGTATATTATGCAGAACTTCTATTGTCCTGGAATTTCCAGAGATGTAACAAGGTACTGCAGTGCCAAAAGGTAGGTAAGGCAGGAGACAAGGTGAGAGCTCCTTTGATGCCTTTGTCTGTGATTGAAGAGCCATTTCAGAGGGCAACTATGGATATTGTGGGTCCTCTGAGTACCCCATGTTCCACAGGAAAAAGTATATCCTAGTGGTAGTGGATTATGCTACACAATACCCTGAGGCAGTGGCTTTGTCCTCCACTGAGGCAGAGAAGGTGGCAAATGCTCTGTTAGAGATTTTCAGCAGGGTAGGTTTCCCACAAGAAATACTGACTGACAGAGGTGCCAATTTCATGTCAGACCTGTTGGCTTGTCTGTGGAAGTCTTGTGAGGTGAAGCACATGAAGACCACCCCCTACCATCCCCAGACTAATGGTCTTTTTGAGAGGTTAAACTCTACAATCAAGTCCATGCTACAGGCATTTTCAGATCAGTTTAAGAGGGAGAGGGAAAATATTTGCCCCATCTGTTGTTTGCTTACAGAGAGGTTTCCCAGGAATCCACAGGTTTTTCACCCTTTGAGTTGCTGTATGGGCATAGAGTGAGGGAACCTCTAGATTTAATTTGAGATGAGTGGGAAAGTGAGTGCAAGTCTCACAAGGAGTCTGTTGTGGCATACATCCTAAACCTCAGGACAAGGCTCAGGGAACTCATGGGCTTGGCTCAGGAGAACCTGGCAGAAGCCCAACAACAGAAAAAGGTGTGGCATGACAGGAATGCTCGAGCTAGAGAGTATGCTGTGAGGCAGCAGGTAATGGTTCTCATTCCTGTCAGACACAACAAGCTGCAAGCAGCTTGGGATGGACCCTACAAGGTGGTAAGAAAGGTAAGTGATGTTAACTACATGTTGGAACTGCTAGGCAGATGGCAGGGGCACACATTGTACCATGTTAACATGATGAAACCTAACCATGATAGGGAGGCCTTTGTGCTGAGCATCTGCAGTGAATTGCAGGAGAAGTCTGAGGGAGATCTGGGGACTTATAGCCTCAGTGAGGCTCGGGCTGACACCTCAGTGGAAGGGGTAGCAATGTCCCAGCAGCTATCTCCTACCCAGGTTCGAGAAATCCAAGCAGTGTTGCAGGAATTTGGGAACACGTTCACTGGGAAACCAGGGTGCACCCACCTGAGGCATCACCAGGTGGATACAGGACCTCAAAGGCCTATTAGGCTGGCCCCTTATAGAGTGCCTGAGAGAGTCAAACAGACTCTGAGGGAGGAGGTACAGGAGATGTTGGAATTAGGGGTGATTCAAGAGTCCAACAGTCCCTACCCAGTGGTGCTGGTGCTAAAGAAGGATGGCAGCACCAGGTTCTGTGTGGACTACAGGAAATTAGTCACACAGAGTCAGATGCTTACCCCATACGTAGGACAGATGAGGCCCTAGAGAAGCTGGGTGGGGATAAGTATCTTACAACCATTGATCTTACCAAGAGTTACTGGCAGGTGCCCTTGACTCCCAGTGCTAGAGAGAGGTCAGCCTTTGTGACTCCTTTTGGCTTGTATGAGTTCACAAAGATGCCCATTGGGATGAAGAATGCCCCAGTGACTTTCCAGAGGCTGGTAGATCATATCCTAGCAGGAGCAGGAGGGTTTGCCTTTGCTTACCTAGATGATACTGCCATCTACAGCCATTCCTGGCCAGAGCACCTTCAGCATGTCAGGTAGGTGCTGGGCAGACTACAGAGGGCAGGGTTGACCATTAAGCCGAGCAAATGTCAGGTGGGTATGGCAGAGTTGTCCTACCTAGGACATAGAGTGGGGAGTGGTAAGATAAGGCCAGAACCTGCCAAAGTGGAAGCCATTCAGGTATGGCCTTCACCTGTTACTAAAAAGCAGGTGAGGGCATTTTTAGGGACAGCAGGGTACTACAGAAAGTTCGTCCCCAGTTATAGTACCATAGCTGCTCCCCTCACAGACCTGACAAGGAAGAACAGAGCCAGACAGCAAAAGGCCAAGTTGCTAAGATGGAGCCTAGGGTTGCAAGCATATGATATGTCAGTGTAGCACTGCAGTGGGATTAGCAATGCCAATGCAGATGGGCTCTCAAGACAGGGAATGGGGTAAGGTATACTCAGATAGAACTAACCATCTCAAGCAGTGTTTCTCAAGGGTCACATGAAAACCTAGCTTGAGTTCTCTGGGGGGGAGATATGTTAAGATTGGGTGAAGATAGATGAAGGCTGCCAGCCTAACCAGATAGAATTTTGGAGACAATTTTGTCATCTGTCAATATTAATGTAACCCACAGGCTTGTTGTCTTAAATGGTAAAAATAGAGTTACATGTGGAACTGAAAAAAATGTAACAACAGTGCACTCTGCTTTAAGAAAGCTAAGTCAAGCATTTTATGACTGTCTTTGATTTTTTAAAGTTGGCTCTGGCCTGTCTAGATGAAGGAATTCTTGCTATTGTTTTAAGGCCATAGTTAATGGCCAGAATTTGTATGCATAAATGTCCTTTATTGCTCTGGTTTCTGCCCAGAGGTGAAGAATGTAAATGTAGTTTCTGTTAGCTTGGGAACCCAGGGAAGTGTGAAAATGATGTAATGTGAACCAGGAATGTGATTTTAAAAACAGAGAGACTCAGAGAGCATTAAGCATTTTTGTCTTGATCATCCAACTCAGCACTGCCTTTGCTCTATATGTAAGTTTATCTTAGACTTGTATTTTCTCTTAGAAATTGCTAGAAACTAGAAAGATTAGACTGTTTTTCTGTGATGTCAGAACTGTACTACTGAATTATTTTCAGTATTTCTCTGTGATCTCTGAACTCTTGACTAGCACTGTGTAGTAGAAAGTATTGTCTTATGTTTTTATTATTTATTATTAAATATTTTTAAACTTTTTAACTGTGGCTGCTTTGTGTAGAGATAATTTAAGCTCTAGAGTACATTGCATGTATATAGTGATCCTGTACCAAGTCACTCTAATAAGCCTTGACTGTTTAGTCCCACTTACCAATTGGATAATAATATTGCACAGTAATAATTGGACACCCTTTTAAGGGCCTTTGAGTAGCTGATAAATATTAGTGGGTGGTGGCAGCTGATACTACCGTATAGTCTGGGGAAAAGGGGCACAGCTGGAGAACCTGTGCCAGCCTTCCCCAGGAGTGTCTGTGTGGATGTATAAACTCTTCTCAAGGTGTGTGTGTGTGTGTGTGTGTGTGTGTGTGTGTGTGTGTGTGTGTGTGTGTGTGTGTGCGTGTGTGTGTGTGTGTGTGTGTGTGTGTGTGTGTGTGTGTGTGTCAGCTACTTGGGCATGGACAAAAAGCACTAGTTGCACAGAGAGGGTGCTGGAGGTTTTAGCTTGCACACTTGGCTGAGATCTAGACTCTATAGCTGCGCCAGTGGGGAGTCTTATTGGGGACCTGGAGAGTAAGGGAGTGACCAGCCCCAGACTGACTGTGATCTTTGTGTGCTCTTAAGGGAAATTGCACTTTACTGTGTATATTTGTTATCCTTTCCTCCTATATGAGATGCCCCGCACTGGTGTTAGTGGTGAGGATTGAGGCTCATTGATTGCTGGGCCAGGGCATGGTCATCACAGATACTATTTACAAATGGTTGTCTAAGGCTATTACCTTTTGTTAGAGTCACCATAGCAAATCTCTTCCAGGCAGGGTCAAGACCTTTTCTACCAGGGCCTTGGGTGCATCTATGACTTTTTGGAAAGGGATGGACTTTAGAAATATTCTAGAAGCTGCTACTTGGTCCTCTGTATGAACTTTTACAAAGCAATATAAGCTGGATTTCTTTTCTAGGTCCTGATCAAACTTTGCTAAGATCATTCTCCACGGGTTCCTGGACTCTTCTCCTATCTCCTCCTAAATGTGTCAGCTATGTTAATCTACCCATATAGCTAAGGCTACGTAGAAGTGATCATTACTGTCCAAAGTGTTGGAAAATACTGATGTTTTTGGTGGGTCTTGATGCAGAGAAAGCATTCAACAGAGTAAGCCGAAATTTTATTAGTAGGGCAATGGAAGCATTTGCATTCCCTGATACAATAAAAAGGTTAATTAGGAGGATAAATTAGGGGTCAGAGGCAAAAAAATTAAGTGGGAGAATTCCTCTCTAATACGTCGTGTCTGAACAGAAGAACCAAGCATGGGTGTCCTCTTGGTATTAACCAACATGAGTAACCACTGCAGTACCTCTACAGTATCATCCTCCTTGCTAAGATCTGACCACAAAGCAGTCAATTTCAAAGTCAGCATCTCCCCTAACCCCCCCTCTAGCTAGGGTAAAAAAAAAAAACTTCTCCAAAGCTGATTACAACCTCCTGAAGGATGGTGTAAACAGCTTCACAGCTCCCTCCCTCTCTGTTGGAACTGACACTAATGTCCAAATCTACACCAAAGTACTATACAAGCATGTGTATAGATGCATGGAATCAGGACTACCTGACAGGACAAAATAATCCTGCCCAAGGAAGAGTAAACCTATCTGGTGGACATCTGCAACAAATAAACTGTGTAACAAAAGGAAAACATTGCTGTCCAGGACCAAGAAGGAGCAGGTGCTCAATTAGAAACAATCTCTCCTTAGCCTGAACAAGCAAATAAGAGCACTAGTGAAATCCTCTAAAGCCAACTTCGAGTTCAAATTGACCACATCTACTAGAGACAATCATAAAGCCTTCTTCACATATGTCCGCAATCTCAAAGGAAGCACCAAGATCTGTTCAGAACTGGTGGTCAAGGACACCACATACACAAATGCTGTAGCTATAGCCAACATACTGGCTGATAGATTCAACAAAAACTTCACCCTTCTGTCCCCCATCAGTAGATCAAGACATCCCCAATACCTGGCCCCTCCCCTTATCTTTAGGAAACAGGTTATCACTGCTCTCTCAAAGGCAAAAAATGCAGCCTCCGTGGGACCCGATAACATCCCAGACTGCATCATACATGAACTCAGGCATTAACGTGCAGCATCATTGGGCACCCTATTCAACCAAAGCCTGAGTACTAGCTTTGTCCCAGCCAAGTGGAAGATAGCCAGTGGCATCCCTTTACACAAAGATGGAGCATCCACTGCTCCAGGAAATTATAGATCCATCAGCCTAACCAGCCTTATGTGCAAGGCCATGGAATGGATTATCATGGACTTCATTTACAGGGACACTAGAAACCTCCAAACACTTGACTCCACAAAGTTTGGCTTTGTCAAGGGGGGGCCATGTCTGTTAAATATGGTCGACTTCTTTGAGACAGTCAACAAAGCCATGGATGAGGGGAAGATGGTGCACACTGCCTAACTTGACCTGGCCAAAGCCTTCAACACTATTCTCCACTCTGACATAACAGATAAATGCTCTCAACTAGGCATCAATCCATATGTTATCAGATAGGTAGCAAACTGGCTGACTGACAAAACCCACCTAATCAAAATAGGGGAAGCCACCTCAAGCAGTAGACTCATAACGAGTGACATACCCTAGGGATCGGTCCTGGGGCCTCTGTTATTCAGGATATACTTCTCTGAGGTACAAGCCAAAACCGGAGGGCTATGGCTGACCAAGTTTGCAGATGACTGCAAGCTGGCCTTGGTCATCAGTTCTCCAAGTGATGTGGACATCCTCCAAGACAGGGTCTCACCCAAACAAATGAATGGTGCCAGAAACATGGCGTCAAGCTGAATGCCAAAAAAATGCATCATCATCCCCTTTGGGGAGAGTGACATTCCCACATATTATCACATTAATAACAATATTCTAATCACGCAATTAGTTGTGAGGGATTTGGGCACCCAGGTTGATGGCAACCTGACTTTTGACCACTATGTTGCTTCCGTTGTATGGAAAGCTTTCTACATGGCCCACCTCATAAGTAAGGGTATCTCATCCAGGGACAAGGAGGTCATAACATCCGTGTATTCTTCCATTATAAGGCCAATTACTGAGTACAACCCCCCCCCCTTCAGCATGTACCTCGCAAAGCACATGCAGCAACTGGAGAGACCACAGAGGTTCCTCACCAGAAGAATCCAGTGCCTCAAACATCTACCCCACACATATAGGCTAAAAGCCCTGCCTCTCTACTCGGTTTCATACAGACTCCTCAGAGGTGACCTCTGCCTGGCATACAAAGCAGTCTCAGACCCCGCCTTGATGGGACTGTTGCATATCCACAAGTCAAGCTCCACTTGAGTAACCCACATGTATGACCTCATCCTGGTCTGTGATATCAATAGGACTTGTTGGCGGGACAGATATTTGTCCCAGAGACTCCCCCATCTGTGGAATAGACTCCCTCTCCACATCAAGCAGAGTACCTCATTATCCCTTTTTAAATGCAACCTGGATAACTGGATGGAAAACAGAAAATTCACCCATGGGATTTCACCTGTATCCCCTGATGAACAGGGGCTTTGGGTGCTGTTCTGTGTCTAAACATGGGCTAAACTCTTGGCTAGACTTATAAGGGACTCAGGGCCAATAGCCTAGTAACTTCCTATGATCCTATGAGATTAAACAAAAGCTAACACAATAAATGAGAAACTGTAAGCTCAAGTTTTTGGATATAAATAGCAAGATACAAGCAGTGAAAATGTTTTTAGTTTCTTCAGTTTTTTTCATACAGATCAGACATATTTTTTTATCAACCAGAGGAGAAGTTGTGGACAATAATTAATAAAGAGTTGAAGGAGTTTATTTGGGAGGTGAAGAGGGCACAGGTCAAATGGGAGAAGATGCTCCTTCCAACAGAACAATGTGGTTTAGGATTACCTGATTTGAAGGGATATTTTACAGATACACAGTTAAGACTCATACAGATAACATAAGCAGAAAGCTGTAAATCAAAGTAGAAATGGATGATGATGAAATTGGCGGTGAGGGAAAATTGGGAAAATGATAAAAATAAGGAAGGAGAGAATATGATTTTGGATGTAGGTCCTTAAGAATAATGACAATGTCCATAAAGAATATTTGTCAGCAAGCAAAGGAGAGTAGTATTGGTGAAATTGAATTCATCCTCAAGTTTTGGTGAGTACCTTCATGAGCTGGAGCCTGTTTTTCACAAAATCTTACCAAGACAACACTGATATATATTTTATGTAGCATATATTATGGACAGACATAGATCAAAAATGAAAAAAGAGATAGCTGGGTGCACAAAACCAGGATAAAAAAGTGCCCAATTCTGGTAGGCGCACAGGTGCCAGGACTGGAAAAAAATGATTAGTGTAGAATCCTCAAAATACAGAAACATTCCTATAATGGGGCCAGACAGGCCCAGGGGGAGGATGCCCCCCCCCCTGTTGTAGAAGGAAGTAGCAGTCCACAAAAATCCCAAAAACTGATAGGCCAAAGAAGAGCCATAAAGACGGTAGAGTGGACTACTGACGATAAGAAAGAAATTATCCATTGTTACTATTATGCAAAAAGCCCAGAATTTCCAGATACAAGATATAGAAATAGATTAAGAGAGAAATTAGAGGAAAGAAGAATACTTCCACAAGAAAAACTGTCAGAAGCTTCAAATAAAAAATTGTGTTCATTAATACAACAGACTTGTGAAAAACATTATATAGATCAAGAAACTTTGATCTGTTTGGAAAAAAAAACATCTGAGTAAGTGTAAAATTATAAGCAACAAAATCTACAGATTTTTGAAAAGTATAAAAAAGAAATATGGACATGGGAAAGAAAGTGAGATTTGATATGGTGCAATATTTATGCAAAGTCAAAAGCCAAATTAATCAATACAAAAAAGGCATCCCCAAAGATATTCAAAAAGAAATATAGGCAAAGGCATCCAGATATGGAAAATTTCACAATAAAAATAATAATATCACAAAGAGGGAATGTAGAAAAGAAGATTAGTATAGTAGACTTTAAAAAAAATAGAAGTTGAAGTTATGGAATGCCTGCGAAGTGAAGGATTTGATGTAGTAGGTCTAACACAGGTTACATCAAAGCAGGATGGAACAAGTCCCCAAAGTAAGGAGAAACAAGAAAATCAGGAGACATCTGAAGATGAAATATGGACATGGGAAAGGAGAAGATATTTAATATGATGTTATATTTATGCAAAGGAGAAAGCAAAACTAATCAATACAAAAAAGAGCAGCACCAAATATATTTGAAGAGAAATATAGGCAAAGGAATCTTGACATTAAAAACTTTACAATACAAAAAATAACAAGACAAAGAGGAAAAGTAGAGGAAGATTAGTAATGGAGAAATTAAAGAAATAGAAACTGAGGTTATGGAGAACCTGCAAAGTGAAGGATTCAGTGTAGAAAATCTAACTCAGAAAGCACCACAACACGATAGAGCAAATTAAGGAGAAACCAGTGGAAGCAACAAAGTGTAAAGACTTTTTATCTTCTCTTTGTTGATGATTTAAAACTGTATAGCTCATCAGACGAGGAACTGAAAGCACAACTGCAAGTTGTCAAAAGTTTTTTAGATGGTATAAGAATGTAATTTGGTCTTGATAAATGTGCAAAAGCAACCTTTAAAGCAGGAAAGTTGCAGAACCAAGAAAACATCAGTTTGGGACAAGAATGTGATATAAAAGAACTTGAGCAAGAGGGAGTGTATAACTATTTGGGAAATAATGAAAGAACAACAATAAAACATGAACAAATGTGAATAAAACTTTATTAGGAATATTTTAGAAGATTTTAGAAGATTTAAATTAATCCTGAAAACAGAGTTGACATCTAGGAACAAAATTCAAGCTATAAACCAATTTGCTCTTCCTGTCCTAACCTACAGTTTTGGAGTGATTGACTGGCCCCAAAAAGTGTTGGATAGATTAGACAGGAAAACAAGAAGGATGCTTCATGGTCATCATATGATTTATAAAAATGAGTGCATACCAAAATTATATATTCCCCGTTTTGTAGGAGGTATGGGCCTCCTTGAATTGATTACATGTATAGGTATGCAATCATGGAATTGCATACATATCTGCTGATCTCACAAGATGCAAACATAGTGAATGCTTTGAAACATGAGGAGAATAAATCTAAGATGACTTCCCTTTCTAGTCTAGTAGAAGCATATTGGTGTCAAGCGGGAATGGAAATCAAACCAGAAAGAGATAAAACTCAGGCAGCAAATGAATGTGCCAAAATCAAAAGAAAGAATATAAGGTGAAGGATTAGATGAGAAGGCAAGAAATGTGGAAAAATACCTAAATATAGTTGCAAGTATAGAAAACTCCTGGAAGAGTCTCATGTTGATCAGGATTGAAATCAGGAATGGTTAAGGAGAGGTGATTTCAAACTAAAAGATGAAAGGTTAATGTTGGCAGCCCAAGACAGTAGGGTACCTACACGGTGGTTTACAAAGTCCATTGAGCATGTGGGAGAAACAGACAAATATAGGTTTTGTAAAATAGAATTAGAAACAGTTGCACAACGTGTTGCTGGTTGTGATATACTAATGGCAGAAGGACTGTATACTGAAAGGCATATTAATGTGTCAAGACTGTTGCACTGGGGATTGGGCAAACATTATAATATTGAAGTAGCTGAAAAACACTGGAAACGAGCCACAAAGCATCATAGAAAATGATAGTCTACATCACACGGGATCACCCACTACCAACAGTTTAAAAGGTAGATGTGAGAAAACCAGATATAGTGGTCCATGAAAGGAAGACAAAAGTAGCATTGATCATTGAAATTGCTACACCCAGTGACTTCAGTGTTTTGCGTACAGAGGGACACAAAGTCATAAAAATATCAGAATTTTCAGGCAGAAATGAGAGCAATGCGGAAGAAAGATACCCAGACTGTTCCTATAATAGTAGGCGCAAAGGGTCTTATAAAAAAGAATCTAAAGTTGTATTTAGATATGTTACCAATACTTGTAACTGTATGAATTGCAGAAGGAGTCATTACTGGGCACATTGCGGGTGCTGCAAAGAGCACTTCTGGCTGACATTAAAGATTGAAACAATACTAATTTCATGAACTTTAATCATACTTTGACTTAAGGATGGGGTCCATTCCCATCATGGTATTAGAAACCCAAAAGATTTGGAGAAATTAAAAAAGAATATTATATTCAATATGAGAATGGAGGAAGGAGATGTTTGCCGATAATGATGACTGCAATTAGGGGTACAGAAATAGGCAAGGGGGTTGGAATTTAATGGAGAAAACTGGCAAAGGAACTAAGGTATTGGGAGCAAATAACTACACAGGGAAAGGTAATAGAATGGGAAGAGGCCGAGAAGACATTTAGACTGCAGGCTAGAGGCTGCTTTCCCTATCAAGGATAGATGTCAGAGTATAGGCAAAGAGAAAGGGATAGAGGAATCCTAAATTAAAGACCTAATCTGGTAGAGTTTTTAGGTGAATCTAGAACAAAAGCTGCTGTTAAAAAGGGATAATTAGTAGGGTATATAACTATCGCATGATAACTAGGAATCAATCAGAGGAGGGCAAGGAAAGATTGGGAAGAGAGACTAGCTAACCAATTCACAAGGAAACAAATTAAAGACATATGTATGGCTCCCAAGTATGCAACAAAGTCTAGAAGATTTAGAATTGTTTCATGGAAGCATTTGCCTAACTATGTTTATACCCCCAAGCAGACTCCAAAGAATTCTTTCTCAGGTAGATGTCAAATGTTGGAAGTGTGATAGGGAAGAAAGAGATAACTGGAAGAGTATGTATTGGGAGTGTAATAAGTTCACAAATTCCTTATAGAGTACTCTGTGGAAACATTGTGTGAGAAAATGGGCATAAATTCTTCTTCTTTCGGCTGCTCCCATTAGGGGTCGCCACAGCAGATCAACTGTTTCCATTTCCTCCTGTCCTCTGCATCTTGCTCTGTCACACCAACCACCTGCATGTCCTCTCTCACCACATCCATAAACCTTATCTTAGGCCTTCCTCTTTTCCTGTTACCTGGCAGCTTCATCCTTAGCATCTTTTTCCCAATATACTCTGCATCCCTCCTCAGCACATGTCCAAACCAACGTAATCTTGCCTCTCTGGCTTTGTCTCCAAACCTTCCAACCTTGGCTGACACTCTAATATACTTATTCCTAATCCTGTCCATCCTCGTCACACCCAGTACAAATCTTAACATCCTCAACTCTGCCACATCAAGCTCTGACTCCTGCCTTTTTGTCAATGCCACCATCTCCAACCCATATAACATAGCTGGTCTCATTACCCTCTTGTAGACCTTCCCTTTCATTCTTACTGGTACTCGTCTGTCACAAATCACTCCTGACACTCTTCTCCACCCACTCCATCCTGCCTGTTCTCTCTTCTTCACCTCTCTTCCACACTCACCATTACTCTGAACTGTTGATCCCCAGTACTTAAACTCATCCACCTTCGCCACCTCTACTCCTTGCATCCTCACCATTCCTCTATCCTCCCTCTCAATCACACACATATATTCTGTCTTAGTCCTGCTGACCTTCATTCCTCTTCTCTCTAGAGCATATTTCCACCTCTCCAAGGTCTCTTCCACATGTTCCCTACTTTCACTACAGATCACAATGTCATCGGCAAACATCATAGTCCACGGGGACTCCTGTCTGATCTCGTCTGTCAACCTGTCCATCACCATTGCAAATAAGAAAGGGCTCAGAGCTTATGCTTGATGTAATCCCGCCTCCACCTTAACTGCATCCATCATTCCCACCACAGACCTCACCGCTGTCCCACTACCCTCGTACATATCCTGTACCACACTTACATACTTCTCTGACACTCCCAACTTCCTCATGCAATACCACAACTCCTCTCTAGGCACCCTGTCATATGCTTTCTCTAAATTCACAAAGACACAATGCAACTCCTTCTGACCTTCTCCATCAACACTCTCAGAGCAAACATCGCATCTGTAGTGCTCTTTCCTGGCATGAAACCATACTGCTGATCACTAATCATCACCTCCCTTCTTAACCTAGCTTCCACTACTCTTTCCCTTAACTTCATGCTGTGACTAATCAGTTTAATCCCTCTGTAGTTACTACAACTCTGCACATCACCCTTATTCTTAAAAATCGGTACCAAAACACTTTTTCTCCATTCCTCAGGCATCCTCTCACATTCCAAGATTTCATTAAACAATCTAGTTAAAAACTCCACTGCCATTTCATCTAAACACCTCCATTTGCTAATCCACTGCACTTCATGATTCACTATCCGCATATCATCCAACCTTCTCTCCCTCTCATTCTCTTCATTTATCAACCCCTCAAAGTACTCTTTCCATCTGCTCAACACACTCTCCTTGCTTGTGAGTATGTTTCCCTCATTATCCTTTATCACCCTTACCTGCTGCACATCTTTACTAGCTTGGTCCCTCTGTCTAGCCAATCGGTACAGGTCCTTTTCTCCCTCCTTAGTGTCCAAGTAAGGTTGGTTGGGAGGGTGGCTTAATGGCTAAGGTGTTTGCCTTACAAACACAAGGTGCATGGTTTAAGTCTCACAAGGGATAATTGGCTAAGCTTGAAATGGCTCGCAAGGGCAGTTAGCTTAGTAATAAACTATGAACTATGAACTTTTTATACAACTCTTCATATGCCTTATCCTTAGCCTTTGCCACCTCTCTCTTTGCCATGCACTTCATCTCCTTATAATCCTGTCTACTTTCTTCATCTCTCTGACAATCCCACTTCTTCTTCGCCAACCTCTTCCTCTGTATACTCTCCTGTACTTCTTCATTCCACCACCAGGTATCCTTGTCCTCCTTCCTCTTTCCAGATGTCACACCAAGCACCTTTCTAGCCGTCTCCCTTACTAGTTCTGCTGTAGTTACCCAGCTATTCGGTAACTCTTCACTGCCACCCAGTGCCTGTCTTAACTCTTCCCTGAACATCACCTCACAATTACCCTTTTTCAATTTCCACCATTTGATCCTTGGTGCTGCCCTCACACTCATCCTCCTCTTCTTGATCACCAATGTCATCCTACAAACTACCATCCTATGCTGCCTAACTACACTTTCCCCTGCCACCACTTTACAGTCTCCAATCTCCTTCAGACTGGCCCTTCTACATAAGATATAATCCACCTGTGTGCATCTTCCTCCACTCTTGTATGTCACCCTATGCTCCTCCCTCTTGTTAAAATACGTATTCATCACAGCCATGTCCATCCTTTTCGCAAAATCCACTACCATCTGACCTTCTGCATTCCTTTGCTTAACACCATACCATAAATAAGGAAACATGTTTGTTTTCTTAGCTAGGATGTAAGACCTGAGTTGCCTAGACATAGTAAGGCCTTGCTAAGTTTTATTCTGGTGGCTACCAAAAAAGCAGTTGCTAAAAAATTTAAACCAAAGTCTAAACCAACTATATTTGAAGTATTGAATATTGCAGCAGAGTTAAAAGAACTGGAAGTGAGATCCTAAGGAAAAGGAAATGGTCCTAAGGGTACTCATAGCAGTGTGGAGCAAATTACATAGACAAAAAAAGAACCTGTGGGAACAATGCATGCAGAATAATGTTTTGGAGGAGGAGTGAGGTTTAAGGGAAGACAGGAATTGAGCAATTTATGTAATGCTGGATTGATGATAGTTGAACAAAAAAAAAACGTGATAGTTAATGTTTGTAACTAGGAACATGTTAATATGATTTTTTTATATATAAATGCATGCTTGCCTATGTCTTAAGTGATAATTCAATAAAGGTATTAAAAAATAAACCATTAAAAAAAAAAAAGGAAAAAAAAGAGTATGAGCTATTAATGAGCTTCTCCTGTAGTCCAGGGTTTGATTCCTTAGCCTCCCTTTCCCTGCTGTGTGATTCTCTGCAAGTCAGTTAAATAGAGAGTACTAGCAAATGTGGGATAGTCTCCTCATTGGTCTCTTGGATCACATGTCTAGTAATTACCTATGAAGGAGCTTGCACCTTACTTGATAGTGCATATCAGCTTGAACACAAACATTTAAGAACATATGAGTGGTGTCCTACGATGCCAAATATGCACACGTATCCATTGAAGCATGTATATCTAAACTATCAGAAAGTTCAGTGAAACAGAAAGCAAGTTAATTTCATGTTCTATTTGTAACTGGTAAGAAGATATTTTTTTCTCTTTGTGATATGATTTATCAATTTCTATAGCCTGCAGCTGACTCATATTCTGCCTGTCTGGTATTGCTAATCTGGAATCAGGACATGACTTTGCAATATTTTTTTCAGTCCTGCACCTGGAAATCTGGGTTTTTGTAAAAGATTAACTTGCCCCAAAGGGGGAGTAAATAGTCTGAGGAAAGCAAACAATGTGCACTTATAGACAGATGGTATAGTTTTATTTATTGTTCTTCTTTGCTGTTAGAAGAGTGTAACCAGGGACTAACAATTAACATTTCTTCATTATGTTGAGGACCACTACGGGCAAACAATGAAAAAACATATATTTTTTTTATCTTGCCATTATTTATGCACTTCCTAAAGCTGCCTGCAGCAAAATATGTGCTCTTTCCTAATTTTATTTTTTTTACTCTTGTCTGCCCTCATGGGGGCAGCAGACATTGTGATTCCTTTGGAAAGCTAAATCTGTCTCAATACACAAGACTGTGAGAACAGATAGCCCTACCATTTGTTGTCAGACTAGACTTCCATTCACTTAGAATGGACCACCTGAAAAAAATGCCTAGTTTGAGAGTCTGCAGCTCATGTGTCATTGACTGGTATGCGCCGAGTTTTACAAATGTTGTTCCTACTGATGTACTACACATTCTCTGAAAGAAACTTGCAAAAGTGTCAACAAATTACTGAGATAAAAAAGACTTTTCACAAGGAGCAGTTTTGCAAGTTTCAATTCCTGGCCAAGTTACTCCTCCCATCTCCCCTCCTTCAGTGGGCTACAGTCTCACATTTCCAGCTTTACTAGATTCAGCTATTTAGTCAACTTTGCATGACAATAGACATCAAAAAAATCACAGCCTGGTGTGCCACTAAAACTGTTCCCTTATATGTCTCTTCACTTCTGAATAGCATTTCCCCAGGAATAGAAAAAAAAAAAAAAAAGCACACACATCAGTCCAGAGTTTGGGCCAATCTATCCATATCTTAATGTGCACAGTAAAACATTCAGTTTATAATACGTTCTAGCTGCTAACATGGTTATCTTTACATAGTTATTCTCTTATAGCATAACCTGAACTTATGGTATTCAATGCCAAGCTTTACAACAGTTCTCAGTTTCTTAACAATGACCTCCCAAGCCTCTGATGTGACCCAGTACTTTGTCAATATACTGTAAATAATAGATGAATACAAATATTTGTGCACATATGGCACATACAATACACACATGCCATCATTACAACGAGATAAATGCAATATAAATCATATCAATATAGTTATGCTTTCTAGTTTATGACCCTGTTTGTCTATGGAAACTTCTTTTTGAATTTATGTTCAAGCAGTTGTATATTTGTTGTATATTATCTTGTTTAATTGTTTCTCAGTATTCTAAGCACTGTGTATGCTGCATCAATTGTAAAACTCTGATTTTACTCCTTTTATATTTTCTATGCTCTTTGTACAAAATAGCTATGTTTGTATAATTTATTTTTATTATTTTTTATAATTGTTTACTATGTATCTGGAGCTTTTCTCCCCCAGCCTCCGCTGAAAACGGTCATCTTGTGTCCAGACGGACTAACCTGGTAAACAAATGGAAAATAAATAAAAAATAAAATATACTAAGAAAATCAATCAATATACCAAGAAAAATCCAAAACTTAAGAAAAAAAACACAGAAGGAAGGAAAATGTTTCCTTGATGCTGTCATGAAAATCCCACTCACTTATTCAGATATTATGGGCAAACATATATATTATAACATATATAATATATTAGGCAAAACAATGTACCCAACACACTAGTCATAGGTGAATCTATAGTCAGGCACACTGATGTCCCACTCACCAAGCTAAACAAGGAGAAGGCTATTGTCACAGCTGCCTGTCGGGTGCCAGGATCTGCCACATAACCCATGCACTCAGGTCACTCCACAACAAGTACAAATATGACTCTGTCATTGTCCATGTTGGTGTGAATGACCTGAGACATGCCTCCCTGGACTACATGAAAAGAGACATGGAAGAGCTCTCCAATCTTGTAGCCCAGGGAGGTATGACCCTAGCCCTGAGTAGCATTCTGCCATCGCCCAGAATGATACCGCAGTACAAGGACAAAATGATTTTCTTCAACAATTAGCTAAGTTTCTCATTCTAAGGGGATCCAGTATCTGTCTTCCTGGGACGACATGGTCGACAGACCATGATGCTTTGCCAGAGATGGCCTGTACCTGTCGCCCATGGGATTCCGGATACTGGCTAAGGCTCTTGCCGCCCCTATAGTGCTTTTTTTAGACAAGTTTCAAATGTAACAGGAACAGGCAAGCAAAAACTGAGGGTAATGCTACTCAATGCTAGAAGTCTAAATTTCAAAATGCACTCACTCAAGGCACTCCTTACAATGGAGAACATCTATACCTGTTCAGTGACCGAGATCTGGTTCAAGACTCCAAAGAGCACCCCAGCACTACCAAGCTATAACTCATACCACACTTTTCGGCCACGTAACCTGGACCAAAAAATCAAAGGCGGAGGTGTGCCCATATTCATTAAGGATATCCACACCTCCAGGCTAGCTGCTCAGCATAATGCATCCGAGGTTATCCAAGTGCAACTAACTCTGGGCAAAACTGCAATCCAAATTGTAGCTTCCTACAGATCCCCCATCATGCCCCAGCATTCCCACTCCTCTTTTCTTGATATACTGGGAAATATTATGGTTCAAACACCCTAATAATATGCGATTTCAACTACCCCACCATTAACTGGGAAAACTACTCATGTACCAACTCCTTCACTCAATGCTTTCTGGAATTCATAAATTCCAGTGCCCTGGATCAACTTATCCACACCCCCACCAAGGACAACAATATCCTAGACCTAGTCATTACCAACATGAGTGACTGGTGTTCTACACCCGAAGTCAACTCCTTGTTGGTCAGATCCGACCATAAGCTAATCACCCTAGACATCCATATCCCGCCCCCACCCCACATTAAGGAAACCACGGTAAAAAATTTCTCCAAAGCCAACTTCATGCTTCTTAAGACAGATGTGGCGAACTTCATGATACCCATGCAGACGGCCAATACAGTTATGACTGCTGAATCCCACACAAATGCACTCTATAAGCACTTACATGAGTGCATGGATCGTGCTATCCCAAACAGAACCAAGAAGCTATCCTCCAAAATAAGGAAGCCAATCTGGTGGTCCCCTGCCATAAACAAACTGTACAACATAAGGAAGAAACTGTTGCAAAAGAGAGTAAAATCCCATGAGTGGTGGAGCTCCCTGGTTAGCCTCAGTAAGATGCTGAGATCCCTTATAAGAGCCTCCAAAGCTAGCTATGAAAATAAAATCGCCACTGATTCTAAGGACAACCACAAAGCATTCTATAGCTATGTCAAGAATCTCAATGGCAACACCCAGATCTGCTCTGAGTTACAGCACAAAGGCATGAAAATTACAGCACCAACTGATACTGCCAACATCCTGGCAGATAGGTTCAGTGCTAACTTTACCACCCTCTCACACCCTAAAGGGCCCATATCTATACAGGAAGAATGCAGAGTCCCTGTAATCACAACTACACAGGTAAAAGCTGTACTCTCTAAAGCCAAAAACACATCATCCATGGGAATGGACAACATCCCAGGCCGCGTTTTACATGAACTTCAGAATGAACTGGCTCCCCACCTAAGCACCATGTTCAATCATAGCCTCACATCAGGCTTTGTGCCCACTGAATGGTGCACAGCAACAGTTATCCCACTCCACAAATGGGGAGCCACCACTGATCCCGAGAACTATCGTCTTATTAGCCTGATGAGTTTGGTCTGCAAGGCCATGGAACGTATCATCATGGAACTCGTAAACAAAGACATTGGTAACCTCCAAACTCTGGATCCCACCGAGTTCGGGTTTGTGAAAGGCAGATCATGCATTCTGAACCTGATCGACTTCTCTGAGGCAGTCGATGAGGTTAAGGTGGTTCACACAGCCTATCTTGACCTCACCAAGGCTTTTTACACCATCCCCCATTCTGGAATTATAGCTAAACTCTCTAAACTAGGTATAAATCCCTATGTCACAAGATGGGTTGCCAACTGACTCACTGACAGAACCCACACTGTAAACGTTGCAGACTCCAAATCTGACATCAAACCAGTGACAAGTGGAGTACCACAGGGTTCAGTCTTGGGACCTCTCCTGTTTGGTATCTACCTCTCTGAAGTACAAGCTAACACAGAAGGCCTCTGGCTAATGAAGTTCGCAGATGACTGCAAACTAGGAGCCATAGTCGAGTCCCCAAATGATGTGGACATCCTACAGAAGGGCCTCACTGAGGCAGATGCCTGGTGTTAAAGCCATGGCCTCAAGCTCGATGCCAAAAAGTGCATTGTCATCCCCTTTAGTAAAAACTCTGTACCCGTGAGCTACCACATAGGTGGTAGTCTACTTAACACCGAATGTGTGAAGAGACCTTGGGACCCAGGTGGACAGTAGTCTCTCCTTTGAAAATAACATCACCACAGTAGTCAGGAAGTCCTTCTACGTGGCACACCTCATCACAAAAGGGTTGTCATCCAGGAAAAAAAGAGGTCATTGTTCCCCTTTACTTGACACTCATTAGACCCATTATAGAGTACAATGCCCCTTTTGGAATGTACCTCACAAGATATTTGCAGCAGCTGGAAAGGCCGCAGAAGTACCTCAGAAAGAGGATTGCTGGCCTCAAACAGATGCCCTACACTGACCATCTAAAAAAATTCCAGCTTTACTCCGTAGCATATCACCTACTCTGAGGTGATTTCTGCCTAAAATATAAAGCTATGTCAAATCCAGAGCTGTTGGACATGCTACACCTAAAGAAATCCCAATCCCTCTGAGCTACATGCTCTAGGAACCTGAAGCTTGTCACCACAATAAACAGGACATGCTGGAGAGATAGATTCCTGTCCCAGAGACTTCCCATACTCTGGAACAAGCTACCCATCTATGTCAAGCAAAGTTCCTCATTAGCACTTTTCAAGAAAAATCTTTGATTGGTGGGAGACAGGAAACTATACCCCGGGAATCACTTCTGTGGCTCTGCTCGACAGTGGCACAGAAAAATAACTTTCTTAGGGAGCATAAGCCAGGGAAACTCGATGGCTAGGCTTACTTGGGCCGATAGCCTAGTAACTACCTATGAACCTATTATTAGACTAAATACAATATTATGTAGCATTGAAATGTGCTAACATTATAAGGGTTACAGTTCATTATTTACCCATAAAGCAAATGTCAGAGTGGAAATGTTCAAATAGTGGATAAAGAGGAGGGGGGGAAGAGAAGAAAGAGTGAGAAAAAGTATTCGTTAGAAGTAATAATTAGGGTAGATATGGGAGGCAGGAGAAAAAATGAGTAAAAGCAACATTACAAGTAAGAGAAACGAAACCAAGGAAAAGAATAAATAACATGGACAACAAGATGTACTGTGTGTGTGTGTGTGTGTGTGTGTGTGTGTGTGTGTGTGTGTGTGTGTGTGTGTGTGTGTGGTGTAAAAGAACTATAAAACAAATCTGCACTGATACCTACTTGCTGCCCTGCAGAGGGGAGCACTTGTGCAAGTGCAGTGGACTGGCTCCAGTAGGAAGGGATGGCAGCATAACTCTCAACATTATAGAGCAAGAAATCTGGACAAGGCCATAAATAATAGGGGACAAAGGCCCAACAATGGGACAATTTATAAATATTGCACTTAACAAACTTAGAAAGCTGATAAACAGGTTTTGCATTAGAGTGAATTTTAAGGATATGAAGTCTGAAAATAAAATGCCTGTCAATTTTCTGACTTCAGTGTTCAATGATTTGCCAATGATTTGACAGAAAACTGCAATTTTATGAAAAAAAGACAAAAAATCTGGACTTTCTGCAAAAATCTGTACTGTTGAGAGATATGGATGGGAGTCTTGAACCAACACCCTTCAATCATTTTCATTTGTTTGCCAAAGCCATTACAGCAGTGTTTTGCAGAGAGGTGGGAAAAGCCTTAAATTTGACTGGTATGTTGTGCGGGTGTGGGTAGCTGTGTTTGTGGAAGGTGGAGGTGTGCCTTTGTAAGTGTGGTGCAAATGTTATGGATTATGGAATGGAGAGATTGAGTTAAATTGTGCTCAGTGAAGTCCCTAGCAATTTCATCACTGCTTGATTCAGACATATACATTCCCCTGCGTTTGTCAGTATTATGTTTGAGTGCATTGTTTTGGAGTGTAGTTTCACTGCTACAGCTGCTGCTACTCTTTCAATACAAGTATCTGCTTTGGAAGTTTTCTCCAGGAGTCTGTTGCTGAAAGGATGAGAGACATGCTACAGGTATACAACTAAGACAAACTGGATAAAGCAATAGTAAGAACAAGTACTAGGTCACATCAGAGGCTTGGGAGGTCATTGTTAAGAAACTGAGAACTGTTGTTAAATTTATCATTAAACACCATAATTTCAGGTTATACTATAAGAGAATAACTATGTAAAGATAACCATGTCAGCAGCCAAAATGCATTATAAGTTGAATATTTTACTGTGCATATTTTCAATGGATAGACTGGCCTAAACTCTGGACTGTTGCGTTTGCTTTTTTTTTTTTTTTTTTTGTTATTTCTGGGAAATGCTATTCAGAAGTGAAGAGACATAGAGACAGATTTAGTGTCACATCAGGCAGTGATTTTTTTTATGTCTATTGTCATGCAAAGCTGACTAAATAGTTGAATCTAGTAAAGCTGGAAATGTGAGACTGTAGCCCACTGAAGGAGGGGAGATGGGAGGAGTAACCTGGCCAGGAAATGAAACTTTCAAAACTGCTCCTTGTGAAAAGTCTTTTTATCTCAGTAATTTGTTGACACTTTTGCAAGTTTCTTTCAGAGAATGTGTAGTACATCAGTAGGAACAACATTTGTAAAACTCAGTGCATACCAGTCAATGACACATGAGCTGCAGACTCACAAACGTGGCAGTTTTTTTCAGGTGTTCCATTCTAAGTGAATGGAAGTCTAGTCTGACAACAAATGGTAGGGCTATTTGTTCTCAGTCTGTGCATTATGGGACAGATTTAGCTTTCCAAAGGAATCACGATGTCTGCCCCATGAGGGCAGAAAAGAGTAAAAACAAAATAAAATTAGGAATGAGTACTTATTTTGCTGCAGGCAGCTTTGGGAGGTGCAGTAAATCGTGGCAAGATAAAAAATATATGATTTCTTCATCATTTGCCCGTAGTGGTCCTTTAACAGATGTGATCACTTAGCATGGATATTCTGCATGGCATAAAAACCCTAATCACTATTACTGTATATGTGACTGGATGTTTACATTTTCTGTATGCTTATTTAGTAATTTATAATGCAGGCATAGCTATATTTTGGGGGTACAAAGCAAATTTGCAAACATTTTTAGTAGAAATGTAAAAGTACAAGCATGACACCATAGAAGGTTTATCCAGGATTAATGCTATTTTGTTCTGCTTTGAAGGAAGGAATAAATTCTCCTTTTCCTCCTTTGTGCAGCGATGCATAGCACTACAGAAGTGGTATTTTGAAGAAAGGTAAGGGACTTTTACTTATCTTCCAAAGAATAACACACAGTATCATAACTATATATTAGTTAAATAACACAGCAATACCACTTACCAAATACAATAAACTACCATCTGTGGTTTATTCCTTGTGCATTCCTGAATTTGCATTTAAGGTATTTTACCAAGCATTGTACTTCTTCATTAAGTCTATTTTTTGTTCTGTAACTGGTCATGAACCAGCCACATTTCAAAGTATGCTGATACTGAGAATAACTTCCATGTCAAAACCTTTCAAATAAATAAATTGGTGATGAACTGTATTCTGTAGGACCTGGGGAGATACATAGTATTGTGGCATGGCTAGACTGTAAGACTGGAGTTTCAGCAGTCATTTAGAAGAAGGGACCGCCTATGCATGGCACAGCAGTTTCTGAGAAGTACAGTAGTGTAGGCTTAGTCAGTACATTAACTATATTTCATCAGTCCCTAGAATAAAAGCTATAGCTTCTATGAGAGTCTCCTACCAAATGTCTTAAATTAAGATTTTAGTAAGGCTGTAAACATGTTCCTCTTCACATTGCTTATTTCTTAATTGTAATCAAATCCAGGATCAGCATTGCTAAAAAAAGCAAATACTGATAGCTTAGTACCAACCTATGAACCGATGCATGTGTAGTAAAGTGTCGACGTTTGGTTTCTCAATCTTTTGTGGTCAGTCATTCAGAAGTCAACATATGGGCTACTAAAGTGAGTAGACCCATATATATATATATATATATATATATATATATATATATATATATATATATATATATATATGGGTCTCCTTCTAATGACCGAAACGCCGATTCGCCGACAGTGAAATCACTGACACGAAACGACCGACAACGCAGTTGACCGACACGCTCGAATCCCGACAGACGGAAGACCGACAAGGGAATGTGTAAGCGCGACCTGGTAAGTATGCGATAGTGAGGGATTTAGGAGTAGGGAGCGGACAGGTAAGTGTGCAATACTCAGGGATGTAGGGTTAGGGTGTGTGATAGGTGAGTGTGCGGTAGTGTCGGAGCTTGGGGTTCGGGGTGTGTAAGTGAGTTAGGGTTAGGGTGCAGGTAGGGAGAGTGTGCGGTAGTGTCGGAGCTTGGGGTTCGGGTGTGTAAGTGAGTTAGGGTTAGGGTGCAGGTAGGGAGAGTGTGCGGTAGTGTCGGACCTTAGGGTTAGGGTTTGGGTTAGGGCTAGTGGATATGTGTTGTAGTGTACTGTGTTATTTACGTGTAGTGTGTCGGTGTTATGGTGTTCGGTGTTTCGCGTTGTCGGGTTTGTGTGTTGTCGGGTTTCTGGCGTCGGTGATTTCACTGTCGGCGAATCGGCGTTTCGGTCATTAGAAGTAGACCCATATATATATATATATATATATATATATATATATATATATATATATCTATATATGAGTCTCGTACAGATGCTCGACTGCATCTTTCACCAAATCGGAAATTGGTGAGCATACTTGGGCGAAAGTGCTGTTCACTGAAGCAGCACTTTTGCGTAAGTATGCTTGTTGTTCTGGTCGTACTACAGTGCAGTAAGGGAAAATTCCCTTTTCCCCACTGTAGTGTGACCTCAGGGTGAGAATATTAAAGTAGGGGGGTGTGCTCCCCTGCATTCAAGTAGATTTTGTCTTTTTTCTTTTATTTTTTAACATACTTTAACAAAAGCCCTTTTTCGATGAAAGCACTTTCGTTAAAGTGTGTTCAGTGGTAATGGATTCGGACTTTTGATCTTTCGATCAAAAGTCCTATATAGCTATACTTAAATATACCAACTACAAGATCGCACTACAGTATCAAAAATGGCAAAGTAATGAAAGCGGCCAAGCAAATTCTAAAGAAGCGGCTTTGCTATTTTGCCTTTTTGCTCTTTTCGGTTCGATCAAGACGCATTCAACAAACTGCATCTGCGATCTGGTTAATAGGAACCCTATCACAGAGAGATACAGGTACCCCCCCCCCCACTCGATGACCCAATTTTATTTTTTTTATTTATTTTTTATTTATCATTTGTCTACTGAGATAGTCCCACTAGGCTAGGAGCTTCTTTTCAAAGGAGAACCAAGGGGCTACTTAGACTACTAGGGGAAACTTGGCCAGGACATTAGAGAACTTCCCCTATACTTTGAAGCTGGCAGACATACCTCTCAACTGTACAGATTTTTGCCTCATATTTTTGATCCATTTTTTCATAGAATTGTGGTTTTCAGGCAAATTAGTGGCAAATCATTGAATAATGAAGTTAGAAAATGACAGAAGTTTGAGTTTCAGACTTCATACCCTTCAGAAAATTCATGCTAATGCAAAGCCTGTTATTCTATCAACTTTCTAAGTTTGTAAGACCAATATTTAAGAAGTGCCCCTATTTTGGGCCTTTGTCCACGTTTATTAATGGTTTTGTACAGATTTCTTGGTCTAAGTGGTTGAGAGATATGCTGACAGATGGTGCCACAGGGCTCCTACAGCAGCAAGGAGGCAACATAAGGAAGCAGTAGAATAGAGGAAGAGAGAAAAGCTATGGAGAGTTTACAGGTGGAAATGAGAATTTAGAGAAAAAATTTGTTTGATGTGGAGCATCAGAATGTAAATAAAGATCCTTGTGCGGCAGATGATACAAATGAGCAGCATTTATCTGTCTCCATGGAGAAAGAAGTAAGCAAGTCTGTTGGAGTGGTGCAGATAACAGAGGAGTCAGGCGGGCTTGCAGATGATGTTCTGTTAATTGAGCAGGATAATCCAGGTGACAGTTCTGCTGTTTCCTGGGGTGAAATGGCAGATTACAATTCTGAGTACTTCTGAAAAAAAGTTATGTGCAAAAGGAACCAGATGATATGGCAGCAGAGAATGCAGCAATTAAAACGTATGCAGGAATTACAAAAAGTGAAAGAGGAAAGCAGCAACTAACAGAAGGTGTCTGGTTTTGAAGCAGCAGATAATACAGTAACTTAGGCATATGCAGCAGTGACATGAATTACCACATAGGTGGCAGTACACTAAACACCTAAAGTGTGATGAGAGACTTAGGGACACAGGTGGACAGTGGTCTCACCTTGGATAACCACATTGCCACAACAGTCAGGAAATCCTTCTATGTGGCACACCTCATCACTAAGGGCTTTTCATCCAGAAAAAAAGGAGGTCATTCTCCCACTGTACTCATCCATCATTAGACCCATTATAGAGTACAACACCCCATTTGGTATGTACCTCACAAGACATCTGCAACAGCTTGAAAGGCCGCAGAAATACCTCACTAAAAGAATCACAGGCCTAAAACAGATGCCCTATGCTGACCATCTAAATAAAGTCCAGCTATAATCTCTGGCATATCGTCTACTCAGAGGCGATCTCTGCTTAACATACAAGGCCATGTCAAACCCTGAGCTGTTGGACATGCTCCACTTAAAGAAATGCCAATCCCTCAGAGACACATGCTCCAGGGATCTAAACCTTGTCATCACAATAAACAAAACATGCTGGAGGGGATAGGTTCCTGACCCAGAGACTCCCCATACTCTGGAATAGACTGCCCATACATGTCAAGCAGAGCCTCCTTGGCCCTCTTCAAAAGGAACCTCAACGATTGGATGGGATAGGAAATTCACCCCAGGAATCACATCAGTTGCCCTGCTAGACAGGGGTCCAGGGAAGTAAATATGGGAAGAAATATCCAGGGAATTGTTATGGCTAGGCTTGTATAGGCCCTATTGCCGATAGCCTAGTACCAACTTATAAACCTATGACAACAAGCAAAAAGAGAAAGCGAGAGCAGTGACAAGCTGTTAAGTAAAACTGTTTTTTAAAAAGATGAGAAGACCAACTGTGAGAATAAGAAAAAAAAAATGACACTGTAACAGACAGATGTTACAACATCTGGCACAAGATAAGGAATAAAGATCCAAATACAGAAGCATTAAAAATATGTCAGATCTCTAAAGCAAAATTAGTCCTGGCAAGTTATTAATCCAACTTTAAAGGTTCTAAGCTTAGTATGGCCAGGGAAGGAGTATACAAACTGTACCTTTAGGACACTTGGTTTACGTGGAAAGGAAATCTATGGAAAAGAAAGAAGTCTAGGTTTCTTGTAGGGATAAAATGCCAGAAGGAATGCCAAGACAGTGTAACAGAAATGGTACCTTTTCAAATGTCTAAACTTCCTAAACAGCATTAGACTGAGCTATGTGTCGATTTTTATAGAACGCTATACCTATTATTTGTTACTGTTTGCGACGTAAGACCGTTGATAACACAGTTATGACCTCCCACATTGTCATAAGTGATAGTACCAGCTCTTGGTAAAATATTTGCTACTTTTTGAATATGCAATCTAAAGGTCACCTGAAATGAACAAACCCTTGCTATGGCTATCCAATGCTGGTGGTGCTAAGGACATCATGAGCCAGGAAGAATGAAAGAAATGTCAAGAAGGATAAGCTAAGCAGAACGTGGTATTCGAATAGAGGCAAGCCGATAAAACAATGCGACTACAGTCACCAGTACGGCACAAACTCACTAAGTATATAAAAACTAGATATACCTTTAAGTCTGCGCAAAATGACCAGCCAGCCATTGGCTTCCTTGATCAGACCTTTATTTAGATGAGCACTGCCATCATTTTATCTGATGAAGTTGATGTAATGACAAAAGCCCTCATTTATATACAGCTGGAACTATACCAGCTAGCCTGCTCTTTAAGCACAACTTCAGAAGCATGATACCCTGCATAACCAGGTCAAGGGGCAGAAGTCAGGGAGAGATGACCAGGTCAAGGGTCAGAAGTCAGGAACAGATGACCAGGTCAAGGGTCAGAAGTCAGGGGCAGATGATCAGGGACCAGAGTGAGGAGGACAACCTGAAAAGGTAACTGATACAAGAAGAATCAAGAACACACACTCTTTGTTGGAGGGGACAAAGTATGTTAGTGAAAAGTGACAAATGACAGAAGCAGGACTTTCTGTTCACCACAGAGCCACACCAAATAAACAAAATAAAAGGAGCAGTCTTTACTGTGACAAACTGGTAGCATGCTATCACAAAGGAGCTACCCAGTTTATCATGGGACACATTGTTGAGTCCCACAATATCAAAACAAATCACAAGATAAAACTTGACCTTCTGCGAAACCCAATCCAGCCTGAGAAACACAAAAAATTAAAGGAAACTTGAAAAACATATGCACAAAAAAAGAAAACACTGGGATCACTTTTCTGCAGGTAGAAAGCTCCTTGTAACCCCACACCTCTGCTATTTATATGCAGCTTCTCCACAGTCATACAACCACACAGAAAAGGGGGGGGGATCAATACTCTGTAAAACTGATTCCTCAGACTTTTTTTTTATTATTATGAGATTTTACAGACACCATGGTAATCAGTATATCTAATAGTATGCACTAAAGATCATGTTTACTTAACCTGGTGGACTTCATTGAGAAGGTCACCAAAGCAATGGATGAGGGAAAAATTATTCACACTGCCTACCTTAAGCTGGTCAAGGCATTTGACACAATACCCCACTCAGACATTATTGAAAAATGCAAGAGGTTAGGTACAAACCCGTATGTCACCTGGTGGATAGCCAACTGGCTCACAGACAGGACCCAGGAAGTTAGAGTTGTAGAGTCCACCTCTACAAAGAGGCCAGTCGTAAGTGGAGTCCCTCAGGGATCGGCCCTTGGACCACTCCTTTTTGGCATCTACTTCTAAGAAGTGAAGGCCAATGTCAGTGGTCTCTGTCTGACTGAATTTGCAGATTATTGCAAATTAGGAGCTGTCATTCAATCTCACACTGACACAAACATTCTCCAGGAGGGGCTGACACAGGCAAACAACTGGTGTCAGAACCGTGGACTAAAACTAAATGCCAAGAAATGCATAATAGTATCCCTTGGGAAGTCATCCATCCCTGGTAACTATCATACTGACAGAGCACACCCCTTAGAGTTGACTCAGTTGTCAGGGACTTAGGGACACAGATAGTAATCTAACCTTTGATCATCATGTGTCTACAGTGGTGAGGAAATCATTCTATGTTCTGCAACTTATAAACAAAGTTATGACATCTAAGTCCAAGGAAATCATTTTTCCACTGTATTCGGCATTCATCAGACCTATCATTGAGTACAATGCCGCCTTTGGTATGTGCCTAACCAGGCATATCCAACAATTGGAACATCCACAAAGGTTCTTCACTAAAAGAATACAGGGTGTAAGTAATATGTCCTATGCAGACTGCCTCAAGACCCTATCCCTGTATTCTGTCAACTACAGGCTTTTGAGGGGAGATCTATACCTGGCATACAGGGCATTGTCAGACCCCACTCTGATGGATCTCCTGCATAACCACAAAACAAACAGCACCAGAATTACTCGTTCTAAAGACTTAAACATTGCCCGTGATATAAATAGGACCTGCTGGAGAGATAGGTATGTATCCCAGAGACTACCCCATCAATGGAAGAGGCTCCCCATCCATGTGAAGCAGACTTCCTCCCTAGCCCAATTCAAGTACAACTTGGACAGCTAGATGGGAAACCAGAAATTCATCCCTGGATTGGCACCTGTGTCTCTAATGAACACAGGTAACCTGTAAATGGTTCATCTCCGAGGCCCACGCTTACACTTATCAAGGGTATCAGAACTTGCCAGAGATTTGGGATGCATGGCTAGGCTTAAAAAGGCCCTTGTGGTTGTTAATCTAGTAAACACCAATGGACCACCTATGGACCTATATTAGTTATGTTTACATAAGGACGTTAGGAAGATAATTTGTGTGTTATAATACAGTTTGACTTGCTGAAATACAAGTAAGCAGCCTATGTTAGTTGTCAGAGCACATTAGGAGATGTGGACAGTAGGACGCATCTCCCCCAAAATAAGCTCACTTTATTTTTGGGTAAAAAACATTTAAATGGAGAAATCTAAAACAGTTAATGTTATTTTGGCTCATTCCCTCAGACTCCTCATTCAGCCTCAACCCTCCTGGCTGTCCAGTTGACTCATTTACCCCCCCCCCCCCAAGGTAAGAGATCTATATGCAATTCATTTCTGTGGTAAGAACTGATACATCTCTTTTGTTAGTGTATTTCCTGCTGTTTGCAAATGTTAATTCTACTGTTACCCTAGTGTATGCACCTACATGGATTTATCTAAGGCTAGTATAGTCACATATTTACTGTTTGCTTGCAGCTCAACATACAGGAAATGTTACTTAACAATATCAACTAATCTTGTGAAGTAAATCAATTAATATTAATAAAATATCTCCCACTTAATAAAGCAGTAGAATACTTCAGTTCAACATTCTTAGCTATCCTGGATCACCATGCCCCTAGTCGAACTATTAGAACCAAAGCTATAGCAGCACCCTGGCTGACCAATAATACTAGGCAAAAAATCATTCTCAGAAACAAATCTTGGGCTAAATGGCGTACCACTAAAAATCTAACTGACCGCCAAAAATTCAGAGAGCTAAGAAACAGTACAAAAACAGCCATCCTGGCAGACAAAAAGAACTATTACCTTCAATTACAACAAACCTCCAAAAAGGAACCTAAAAAATTCTGGGCCAGCATTAACAATCTTTTATCCCCAGGCCAGACTATTACACCTAACCCTCAGGACTCTAATCCAGAAAATCTTTCACAAATAGCCAATGACTTTAATTCATTCTTCACTAATACTATCCAGACTCTTGCTAGTCACTTATCTCCCGACATCTCTAAGCTACTCTTACCTACTTTAAATCCACCTCCTTCCTTTCACTTACAACCTGTATCTACCTCCTTCATCTTATCACTGCTCCAAAAACTGACCTACCACCCCCTCTGCAGACAAACTCCCTGCAGAATTCTTGCAAATAGGAGCCAAAGCGATTGCCTATCCCATTTCTATTCTGATAAATAGATCCATAAATGAAGGAATTTTCCCCTCTATCTGGAAGATATCTCACATCATCCCACTACACAAAGGGGGTAAGTCTAATGATTTCTCTAACTTTCGTCCCATAGCACTTCTATCCCCTATAGCTAAAATCATGGAAAAATATATCCATAAACAACTTCTTAACCACCTTCTGCAAAACAACCTACTTGCTAACTGTCAGCATGGATTCAGACCTTCCCACAGTACTACCACAGCATTACTCTCCTTTACCAACTCTATCAACTATAACCGCAACAATAATAACCTATCATCTTCAGTCTTCATTGACTTATCTAAAGCTTTTGATATGGTTACCATAAACTTCTGCACATACTAAAATCTCTCTCACTTGATCCTCCTTCCTTAACTTGGTTTACATCTTACCTAGAAAACTGTCAGCAAGCAGTTCTCTGGAAAAATGCACTATCTAATCTCCTTCCTATATCTTTAGGTGTACCTCAACGCTCTATCCTAGGCCCCCTTCTATTTTCTCTCTTTATTAATGACCTCCAATCAGCTATCCCAAACACTACCTGCATACAATATGCAGATGACTCCACTATAATCTGCACTGCTAATTCACAAACTGAACTCCAGTCACTCACACAAAATGCTTTTACCACTGTTGAACAATGGTTCAGTGACCGTTGCCTACTACTTAACCCTAAGAAAACCAAATTGCTACGGTTCTCACCTTCCCATAAATATGCCCCTCTCAACTTCACTCTTACTTCCGCTGATAGCAGTCTTATTTCTCCAGATTCAACTACTAAACTTTTAGGAATAACTATTGACAATAATCTCAGCTTTGACTCTCACATCAACAACACAATAAAATTAGTGAATAAAAAAATCAGATCCATTTATAGAATTAAACCCTTCCTAACACCTGAAGCACTGGCCACCTTAGCCAGATCTCACCTCATCTCTACTCTTCTATATGCTTCCCCCATATACACAAATCTCTCCAAAAAACAACCTCAAGAAACTATCAACATCTTACTATAATATTGCTAAATTCGCTACAGGATCCCTATTTAGAACTCACCACTGCCTGAACCTAAGACAACTAGGTTGGCTTGAACTTCCAAACCAACTTATACTTCAACAGTTCTTAATAGTTCACAAGATCTTCTACCAACCCACTAAAATACCTATACTGTCTAACCTTATCACACCATACAACAACCTGAAACATTTACACTCTTCCAACAAACTACCGATTAATATAACCAAACACAATAACTCTGCAGGTGACTGTCTCTTTTCCAACTCTGTTGGAAAAATGTGGAATAAACTACCCTCTGATATCTTATCTTTGTCCTCTCTCTCACTCTTTAAAAGACAACTGAAAATTTATCTCAATAAACACTGGCTATGCTTCTGCAACAACCCCGATTAACTCTACTCGCTTCATCTCTATCTTTTCTTCTTCCATAATTCTTACAATCTCTGCTCCCTATACCCTTGATAAGTCTACCTTTATATAACAACTATATTTATATATGTTATCTCTTACATACTGTATGGCTATTGTAAAAAAAAAAAAAAAAAAAAAATTTAAGACATTGTCTATTATACTCTTGGATTTTGGTCTGACTATATTGTGTATTAACTAGCTCTGTCTTACATTTTAGTATTGCATTTCCTATCTCTGTATAACTTGTTATAACCATTGGAGCTTTTCTCCCCGGGCCTCTACTGAAAATGGACATATATCCAGCTAGACTAGCCCGGTCAACAAATTTAAAATAAAATAAATAAAAATATATATTCTTATTGAGCATTTAGTATATTAGATTACATTATATTATATTATATTATATTACATTATAAACAGTGGTGTCAGGAGATGAGCATTACTTAATGGCTGAATTTTGCACACAAGCATATTATTTCTGGCAGAAGAAGACATTTTGTCTTTCTAAACTCTTCATAGACTGCAGCTAGTTACTGGTAGCTGCCTATGTGTCTCCCCCACTTGTTTATTTGCCCTACACCCTCTTGAAATTTAGTCATATCAGAGATTACCACCTCTTCAGATAGCTCATTCTCTGCATCCATCACTGTAGTAGTGAAAAAGACCTTTCGCAAATGTAGGTTAAAGTTTACTCCTTCCTTCTGCAGCTGATTGACTATTAGTTTCTTTAATTTCCCTCTGTACTCCAGTCCTTCCATCAACTTCTTATCAGAGGTACAAAACTTATTAACTGCAAAGCTCATAACTTTGAAGAATAAAGTGAAGTTGCAAAAGAAATACAGTGAATGCTATACATTTCTATAATGCTGTTATACCATCCCCTTATATGGGGTGTGGGGGTGGATTGCAATCTTCATACACTTGGTGTTTATAATTATTAACTGGAATAGGGGAATACTCCAATGTACCCCAATATTCAATTTTGTATACAGTCCCAGTATTTGCAGTCACAGTCTTATGTCCCTGAGGATTACATGTATGTTCCAGACAGGAATACCACAAGAATATTTTTCTGCTCAACAAATGACAGTTTATTATCCACATGGAACTCCCCTCCCCATAGCCTCTACTGAGCAATACCTGAGCTTAATGCTTAAACAGAATTTATTATTTCATAGTCACGTAGAAGCCCAATAGAGAAAGTACAAAACCACCTTAAATTTACCTACAAAATGTTTCACCATTTTTGACCACTGACCCCAGAAAACTGATAAAAATCAAGGTCCTAATCCTTGGTGTAGGATATGCCTTGCTCATACTTGGAGTAAACTTATCTCATAATGGAGAAGCTCTAAATAGCCAGAAATAAGATAGTGCACTTCATCTACCTATCTGTTCATACAGAACATCACTTTTTGCTATCCATTAAAGCAACTACCTCTCAGTATATAAAATATTGCATGATAGCTATAAGAATAAATCAGGGGAGGTTAGAAAGGATTGAGAAGAGATTAGATAAGCAATATATATATATATATATATATATATATATATATATATATATATACATATCTCAAATATGCAACAAAATCTAGAAGATTATATACATATCTCAAATATGCAACAAAATCTAGAAGATTATATACATATCTCAAATATGCAACAAAATCTAGAAGATTTAGTATTTTTGCTTGGAAAGGTTTACATAGATATTTTTATACCCCAAGTAAAATATATACCCCAACTAAAATTGTCTATAATGATATAACTCCATAGAATTATCCAGATGTGTAGTATATCTTGTAACCTAGTTTATGTTCTAGAAACTTTTTACATTCTATCAACTTATTTTTGTATAGTATTTCTAATGTAATTTGTATTGTATTGGATTATACTGTATTTATATTGTACTGTATATGGAGCTTTTCTCCCCGGGCCTCTGCTGAAAATGGGTTCTGTAGACCCAGTCAGACCACCCTGGTAAACAAATGTCAAATAAGTAGACCCCAGAGAATTTTTCCACAGGTACACAGTAAATGTTGGAGGTGTGATGGTGAAGAAATTGGGAACATATTTTCTCAGAGTGTAATGAGTTGGGCAGACTTTAATGGTTCCCTGTAAACTACTCTGCCAGAGATACTGGTTGAGCAAATTAGTGTAACTAGGGAAATCATTTTACTGAGCTATGATGCAGAATTGGAATTGCTTAGACATAGTAAGGCCTTTCTGAGTCTAATTATCGTGGCTGCCAAAAAAGCAATTGCTTGAAAATGGAAATCAAGGTCTAAGCCAGCTGCAGTAGAAGCAGTGCATATAATAACAGAGAAAAAACAACTGGAATTGAAATCTTTAAAAAAGGGTAGGAGCAAATTACATAGGAAAAAATGGGAATTGTGTGAGGAATACATATAGGAGAGGAATGAGGTTTAAAAGAAGGCAAGAAATGAATGAGTTATGTAATGTTTGACTGACAATTATTGGGTAGATTATAAGTGATGTGTAATGTTTGCAGCTAGGATTATGTCAGTTTGGTTTGTTTCCTTTATATAAATGTATGATTGCCTATGTCATAAGTGATAATTTAATAAAGATGTTTCTTTTAAAAAAAAAAAGGATAATCATTCTTCCCTATGTGCCACTCCCCCCTCCCCAGGTGAGTGGGCCATGACCCTTCATTTCTCTCTCTCCCTGTCTGGCTTCTCCAGTGCCAGGGTCACTAATTGAAAACCTGATTGCCTAGATCACAGAAAGAACTCTATCCCTCTGTGCCAGGGAGCCGGGGAAAGGGTCAACACTACTTATTAATTTTGTAAATAGGAGACTAATTCATTTTATATATAATTTTATGTACACTGGGTGGAACAGTGGTGCAATGGTTAGGGTTGTCACCTCTCAGCTATAGGTTCTCCAGTTCGATTCTTGGCTGAGGTACCTAATGTGTGGAGTCTGCATGTCCTCTCTTTGTTTGCGTGGGATTCCTCCAGGTGCTCCATTTTTTTCTCGCATTCTCAAGACATACTGCAGGTGGATTGGACATTCTAAATTGGCTCTAGGTGTGAGTGTGTGCATGTGTGTGCCTTCTGAGGAAGGTTGGGTCCCAGGCTTGCAACTTGACTCCGTAAAACTCTACTGCCACTTATTCTGCTGCCGCTGTGGCGACACTTAATGGCAGCAGCTGAAAGGAGAAGAAGAAAATTTTTTGTATGCTCTGTTGTCTCAATTTATGTATAACTTCTTGTAAATATGTTTCTTCAAAGTATGTCACTTGTAACCTAATGAATATTTGTTGCTATCCTACAACCCAGGTCATGACTGAAAAGGGTCCTTGGATAGATCAACTTACCTACCCAGTTAATAAATATAAATAAATAAGTAAACCCTCTGCATTCCTCTTATTTGCACTTATTGCCTTTCTTTGGGATCTATGTTTACTTAATTAATGCAACTGTCCTTAAAGTATGAGAAGATAAACACAGGAAGCTGAAAACAGCTGCGCAAATAAGCTAGGTTCCAAAGATATATAGGAATCGCTACAAGTAACGTTAACATAAATATCTTAACATCTGTTCACTGCACTAGTTTCAGCATATAATACTGACCTTTGGTTAGCAGTTTACTTTGGAAGGTGGGTTGCTGTAACTGCATATTTGTCATTGGCAGAGTGGCAAATTCTCTTGCTTCCATTTGTGGGGAGTTGTACTCCCACCTCCAGCTGGTACATTCTTACTCTGAGCTTGCATTGCACTACATTTGAAAGGAAGAATATGTCATTTTATGTTGCTGCAAAAAGTTCCCTTTCCATGAAGCAGTATGATCTCTGACTAATAAGCCATGAGAGTGGGTAGATGCAATTTTTCACATAAGAGGTGCAGGGGTGTCCCTCTAGGAAAATGCTGGTTTCATTTTTCATTCATTATGTTTATTAATTTCAGCATGAACTACTTTATTGTTTAATGAAGTTATGCTTCATTATACATGCACTTTTATTTTTGCCTGTTGTGTATAGGACAGCTGTGCTCCCTAGGTGAAATATATCCCTTTCTGTACTCTTCCAGGCATTGCTATGTCCCTTTCTGTGTTGCGGGTCTTCAGAACATCACACAGCACCTTAGCTGTGACCTGACTAGCACCTGACAGAACAGGTGAAGATCTCATTGTTTCTGGAGTTTAAATCTCTTTTTTTGCATCATGTTTTTTCCTTACACAGCCTGCAGATATGTATTCTTCTGTGATTAGTTGGACACATATTCCTTTTGAGGTGAAATCCAGTTGTGGGAGTCAACCATACAGGTAGCCAACATTTTTCTTTTTTCTTTTTTACCCCTGTCCCCCACCCCAGTTGCTGATGTACACTCTCACAACATACCTCTAAAACTGCGATGATGTAGACACAGTACCATGATTTTGGTCCATGGATTTAGCATTGTTCCTCCTAGATTTACTGATGCTCCTGATAAAGTCAGACATATTTATAGGTACACACTTTATTAAATAAATAAATTAGGAGTATGCAAAGACTCCCCATCAATGACTATGTAGGGTTTAGTGTACAAAGACTTTTGACTGTGAAAAATAAGAAAGTGCTCCTCTTTTTGACACTCTGCTATGATTTTAAAGACTGGTTGAAAGGCATAGGTCAAAGTGTGAGGTTCAATTATGCCTGCTTCTGGGAGCATGCACATTACAGTCTATGTCCCTTAAGTGCCAGTGTACAACTATAACTTACAGAGCTAAGGGCATGTCCTCAGTCCACATGCTCCATGCTGTGCATCTTTGTACTACTTCCCCTCTCTCAAGATGGTTAGGTGCACTGGCCAGTCACTCCTACCCTCCCTTGTCTGACCTGATACTTAAGTTCAGGTCATTGTCCGGGGATCACCCCTTTGTCATTGAGCTGGCTGGGGCAGTTTGTAGGTTTTTCAATATATCTGTGTATCTTTTGTCTTTGGTTGCAGACTTGCAATTCCCTTTCTGATGATATCCTTTGGGGTGAGTCAATGTAACAGTAATTCATATCGAGGTTATACCCTGACTTATCTGTGTGTTGAGTGGCCTGGAATTCCAAAACCAGCAGATGTTTTCCTTGCAGAGATCTGTTTAATGTACACAGCTCCTTTTTACATCCCATATTGGTGTACATTTTCATCAGTTCTCACTATTTTCTAGTGTTGCACATTCTCTCTTTGACAAAATATAAACTAAATAAATAAATTCTGCAGAAGTAGTCAAACTTCACTTTTGTGACTGTTTTCTTTGACATAGACGTTTATCAACTATACTTCTAATCTATGACTGCATTTAAGTTAGTTAATAAGCATGCTTGTCAGGTCTGCCTCAGGAATTCAGAAAAAAATAGTGCTAGAGTTAAGGGCTGCTGTACAAGGCCATGTACATGTTAGTGCAAACGCTGTTATTTTAGTGAATTTGTAAGTTTATGAGATGAACAATTTCAATCATTCCCTGATCATGTTTTTCCCTCATTATTTTTGGCTTTGTCTAGATTTCTTGCACTACGAGGTTGAAAGGTATGCTTGTATGTGCCCTGGCTCTCTCACTCAAAAATCATGAACTGTTGCAAGTCTTACATAATGCCTGAGATCCTCATTATATTATTAAAAAAACTTCCTACACTACCTTATCAGTTAGCATCATGGCTCAATGATGGCTGTTTCCTATGTCAAGGGTGTAGGGGCTGAAGACCCTTTCCCCCATCCTTTATATTTTATGTATCTATTTTTTCATGTTTGATATGATGTCACAGATTCCCTTCATATTATTGCATTACCAAAACATTGAGTTACAGAATATCGAGACCAGAACAGCATATCCCTGAAGTACATACTGCACATGTCAGGAAGTACAGGGATGTTTTGTTTGGAAATCACGCTAGACTTATAACAAACTTCTCCATGTAAATGGAACACGTGTAGGTTTTTTTATGATTTTTGATTGTAGATCACAGTGCAGTGGAGATCAGAAAATTCACCCTTTTCCCCACTGTCGTGCAATCTTGGAGTTAGTATATATAAGTTGCAGGGGGTGTGGTGGGTGCAGGGAGGCCTGTCCCCCTGCAAAAGTATTGATTAAAGTGTAGTTTTGTGTTTAATTTTGTGTTTTAGTGGAGTAGGTTGTATTCTAAGTGTAACACAATCTCTATAGGATGTCTGTGTACTGGCTGACATGAGCAGTATGTGTTTCGATGTTTCAAGGTTCGTTTGATGTTTTTATAGCTACACTGTTCTAGTCTCAATGTTTTGACAGTCGACCTTTTGGTAATGCGATAATATGAAGTAGATCCATTGTCAAACATCATCCCTGGTGTTTAGACATGATGGAGGAGACTAATATCTTCAGTAGGAGAGTGCAGGATTTTTAGTGCCTTTAAGGGGCAATGCTTATACCATCCCTGGTGTCTAGGGCTTCCCCGCAACCCATATTGTCTTTTTTTTAATAAGTGCCTTTAAGACAGACTATTTTTGGTGGTCCTCCTGTCTATGCCATTAAGGCACTATATGTGCTATTATCCCTGGTGTCCATAATCCCCCCCACCCATATTGTCTTTTTTTTATTTTGTATAAGTGCTTTTAAGGCACACTATTTATAGTATACTTGGTGTCTAGTGGTCCCCCAACCCTATGGCATTAAGACATGATATGTGTTGTTATCCCTGGTGGCTAATGTTCCCTCCGACCCATGTTTTGCCTAAGTGCTGTTAATGAGCATTAGTGTTGAATTCTCCTTGGTAGCTAATATCCCACCTACTCTAAGTGCAGTTAAGGCAAGACATTAAAAAGTTAAAACTTGGGTAACATCAATGTGAACCTTAGAACAATTGAACTGGAACTGAAATGTAAGTCTTTCATCCATCAGAAGACAGCACAGGGAGAGCTATGTCATTACATAGTTATTAAGAATTGAGGCAGAGCAGTGTCCGCCTCCACTGACCATACTGGTCACACTACAAATTGAGATAGTGAAGGCAATGATTTTCCTCCTTTATTCAATGCACAATGATCTGAATCAACATTTTTGAGATGATTCCAGAGGAGCGAAACACCAGAATAACAGAACGTGAGGAAGAAATGGGACTAATGCTTATGGAGTTGATAAATAGCAATATTGTCAAAAAAGAATCAATGCTGGCAATATGGTAAAGTTTACTGAAATTATATATATTATGCTCATGTTGTCCTTGCATAGTGACTTTTCAGTTATAAACTTATCAGGTTACCATTTAATGGACTACCATATGATACCCTTTAAGCAAGGTTTAAATTTGACTGACTGTTTTACTGCATCTGCATATTATTAAAATGGAAATTTTCAGACTGATTTAAAAATGACATCTGCTCTACTATTTTTTCACATTTAGATAACGACTGTGTGACGTCTCACAATTTTGATGTTGCTACAGGTTTTAATTATGTTTTTAGTGAATCAAATGTAATTTTTTATTCACATATGTATCATGCAGAACAAATGAATGAGTATTACTTTTTAAATACATCTAAAATTCAAATTGACAGTCACTTTATTTCCACTTTTCATAGTAAATGTATGAAACATTTTTTACTATGTTACATTTTGGAGTGAAAGATGCCTTATGTGATTTCATGGAAGATAAGAAGAATCTTAATTATAATTTGACTAAAAATGAATAGTTTGCATTTAATAAATTAAATAATTACAAAAATGTGATTTTTAAATCATTTGACAAGGAAATAATATAGCAATTTGTTGCCATGCACAATATTTACGTATGTGTTATTCTAACTTAGAAGATATTACTACTTAGAAAAGGGTAGATAAAAATGCACATGAAAAAGCAATTGAAAATTTCACTTCTTTATTAAATAAAGCATATAGACTGGGATATTTTAATAAGAATGATCTTAATAACAAATTCACTGTAAAAGAGTCCAGGATGGCCACTTTTTATTGTCTTCTCAAGATACATAATAATATCAGGGAACCACTTGTCAAACTTATTATTATCTGCTTGTAATTATTTTCTTAATACTGGAGGACTTTTTTTACAAGAGTATTTATACTCCAGGTTATTAGGTTGCCCTTGAATATTAAAGATGCATGAGATTTTTTAAAATAAAATACACAGTTGTATGTGGAATTATGAGATGTACTGGATTGCATTAGATGTTAAAAGCCTATACACTAGCATGGGATAGAGGCAAACATTTATTTTTAGGGGATAGACTTAAAAGTTGTTATATTACTTTCATTTTTAATAATGACTTTTTTCATAAGATTCCAGGTACAGCCATGGTGCTTATTTTGCCCCAAGTATGCTAATTTGGTTGTGGGATTGTTGAAGTGGAATACATGTATGGGCAGTATTTTATGAATAACTTTGTATTACAGTATTTTACATACAATGATGATTTGATTTTTATTTGACAATGTGGTAAGGGCTAATCAGTTTATTATGCACTTACAGGATAATAGATCTGGATTTATGTTTGAAGGGGAAAAATATGTGAGTGTTTTTTTTTTTTAGATTTGAAGTTAGTTGGATTAAGAAATGGGAGAATTAAGACTATTGTACACAGAAACTCAACAGTCAATGGACAGTATTGGCATGGTAGTTATTGTCAACTACCACATTTATTTTCTAATTAAACTTATAGTGAATTTTTAAGATTATATAGTTTATGTAGTGATCATGTTGATTTTTTACTGGAAGCTAAAAACAATTAAAAAATTTATGAGTAGGGAGTGTAGTGAAATTGCCGTTATGAACTCTTATTAGTATTAAATAATCTACACGACCATCTCATATGCGGCAATAATATAATTATGTATATTAAGAAAAATGGGTTACTCAATATACGTAAGCAGTATATATATTCTGTTACTGTGTGTAGTGTATTTACAGATAAATTAGTACAATTAGTTAAGGTTTACTGGCAGTTCTTAGTCTGTGACGAGAGATTGTTTAACAGTAAGCTTTATGGTAGTCCTAAAACTGCATTTAAACAGGGATGCAGTATTGGTGACATGTTGAGACATTCTTATTATAAATGTCCTTAGGTATAGGCTGAGACCAGCATTTTAAGTACTAATAGGGGTATTTTTACTTGTAGATCATATAATATTTGTAAATATGTAGTGAATGATTTTGATGAAATGAACAATAAAAGATTTATACTCCTGATGGCTATGTTTTTCTTTCTTCTGAAAATGGGTCAACCCCTTCTGCTTAGGAATGTTATGCATAGGTATTTATTTTATACATTTATTTCTCATTTGCTAAAAACTGGTAAGTGGGCTGGATAGACACTGTCCCCTTTCAGTCACTACCAGTTTCATGTATTGACACCGGATTAAAAAAATAACATGAAAGGAAGATATTTTCCAAACAGACAGAGATTTGCAGTACAGAGTAACTATAAAAGCATGTTGTGGACTCTGTCTCAAAGCACAACACAGTAAAATACAAGGTAAAACAGGTAAGTATTAGTAAAAGAAAAAAAAGTTCTAGCTTATAACATTACCATCTTAGATGTTTGTTGTCCTTCATGCTCATAACACACACAGATTGTCTTATGCTGAGATACTTAAAAGAAGCCTCCCCAAATTTCAAAGACCTCCAACTAATAGCAACACTGCTCCTCAGTGATCACTAAAGCACACACCAAAAACAACACCAAACATCTCACATAAGCATACACCCAATGGTCCCCCAAGAGCAAAACCGTAAGGCAAACATATGATCTTGTCATTTGAAATGTCAAGGCTCATATGAGCCCTGAAATGATGAAAAGAAAGACAGAAAACAGGAGAACAGTGAAAATTGAACATAGCTTCTCTCCTTTAAAGTTTTTTTTTTTTTTTTTTTTGCAGGGGAGCAAACCCCCTGCGCTCTCAGATATATGTATACCAACTCTGAAATCTCCATATAATCTTTGAATTAGCATATGTATGGCCACATGTTTAGTTATTCAGTCTTGCTGTTCTGGGAATTGCACTGTTAGGTCTAGGAATTTCAAAACATTACCAAACAGCCCCCTCAAAGGATATCTTTAGATAAGTGGGGTAAATCAACAGTAGTAGAGTAAAGCTGAAAACTATATATAGAGCATTTATACAAATATGCAATACAAATGAATAACTTTAATGGAGGTAGGTATACATGGCTAGATCCTAGGAAACTGCCTGGAGGCATTAAAACCTTCAGATTTTAGGTTCTCCAGTCATAGGAAGTTTCCTCCTTCCAATGTGGCTTTCTTGAAGTCTTGGGAAGAGAAAGGCAAACTTTAGGAACAACAACAGGAGCAGTACTTTCCAGTTGTTCATTCCTTTTATCAAAACTGACCCTCTTCCAAACAAATAACTGCATGTAAGACCTGCCAGCAACCTCTGCTTTCTAAAGATCAAAAATCTAAATATCCAAAGATGTCTAACTCAAAATTTGTGTGAAAAAAGTACAGTTGTGCACACTTACCATAAATGTGGATGTTTGAGTGTATTCACTGTGGGAGTCCTGACTTGGATTTATTGCCATGAAAGCCCTTAGCCAGCCCAACTAACAGAGAAAATTGTTTCCTCCTCCTAAGGCTGGTGGACACCCTAACTGATGTCAGTATGCTTGGGTATATAGGGAGCCAGCCTACGTCATGAAATCAGTTTTTCTTGTGCCATAACAGGTAGGAGCCTCACATAAGCAGTAAGGAACTAAGGAAGAGAACCCCTACAAGAAGAGAGTCAAGGGGGGTTTCCCTTGGCCAGAAAAGAGGTTATAAGTAAACTACCTAGTAGGCTAAGGGGGAAGGAGGGAGGGAAAGAAGACTGCAATAGTGAATGTACTCGAGCATTTACATTTATGGTAAGTGTACACAACTGTACTATGTTCTTCATGTTTCACTGTTGCAGTCCTGACTTGTGGGAAGAATCCCAAAGCTGAACACAAGGAGGAAGGTGATTAGGGAGAGGATGCCCTGCAGGATGGCAGTGGCGAAACCTGCTCTGGACCTAGAAAAGGCTGCCAGGTGGTAGTGTTTGTTGAAGGTATGCAATGAAGACCAGGTGGCAGCTTCCAGGATGGGTTCTCCTCTGAATCTGATTCCTCAAAAGAAGTGAGTGAGGGTCCTTCTTCAGAACAAGATCCCTCTAGGTCTGAATCCTCCTCAGATTCAAAAGGATCTGGGAAAGCTTCAGAGATAGGATCCATTTTCCTGTTACCTGGGAAGGCATCCCCGGGTGCTTGTCTAGACTTGACTGTGGAGATCATGTCTTCAGCTAGTCTAACTAAAGTCCTGTTGGTATCCCTGAGGAAGGGAGCCAATAGATCTAGGCAAAGGCCCTGCAGCAGTACTTCTGTTAGAAGTTGTTTGGCCTTGGGCCTAGGGACATCCGACATCCTGATGCCTATCTCTCTGGAAGAAAGATGAACTGGTGTAGGCAGAAGCCACAAAGGAATGCCATCAGGAAGAGAGTGCTCTTCAGAAGCTGAGGCCTGCAGAGCAGTCCCAGACCCAATTGAAGAGCTGAAAACAAGGGCGTCTGCAGATGTAGAGGGACCCAATGGCATGTAGGACTCTGAATGGGTCTCAACAGAGGCCTGTGCCACTACCTCAAACATAGAAGGGTGCTGCAAAAGTGCCTCACCTTATTCAACAATCACTAGCCTTGAAGAAGAAAAAGACAGAGAATGGTTGTTGTCCGAGGGCCTAAGCTTGGGTCTTTTTATCTTTTTCCCTCTTATGCCTAGGCTGCTCAACCTCCTAATGACCAGTGGATGCCATCAGATGCTGATGACAAGAGTCAAGACTGAGGAATCTAGCTAAAATCTTGGCCCTACATCTGATTGTCCTAGAGTTAAAGCGGGTACAAAAGTGGCAACGTGATCTGGGCCTAAACAGGTGATACAAAGTGAGTAGAAGTCTCTGTGTGGGATTTGCTTACCACAGCAGAGAAAATTATTTACTTTAACTGACATGAGTTTAAAGCAAAAGAAAGGAGTTCCCATTACAGAGTACTTATCTTTCCAATGACTTCTCTTTAATGCGAACCAACCGACGCACTGAAACACTCACTGCTTCAGGCTCTGACGGCAAGAATAGACTGATTTCATGATGTAGGCTGGCTCTGTATATACCCAAGCATACTGACGTCAGTTAGGAAGTCCACTAGCCTTAGGAAGTGGAAGGAATTTTCTGTGGTAGTAGGGCCAGCCAGGGGCTTTCACAGAAGGAAATCCTACAAGTCAGGACTTCAAAAGTGAAACATGAAGAACATCTATTTGCTATTCTCTCCTGATGGTGTATTTTTGCATGTAATTTTTAGCATGAAATGTATTTGGTTAATTGGACATGCAAGTTAATGTTTGGGCTTATAATACTTAATGGACACACTGAAAAAAGTAAAACATATCTAACTGCACCAAGTAAATGTAACCTATACTATTTGATTATTTTAAGTTAAGGCAAATACAATGGTAAGAGTAATCCATGGAGTTCATTAATGCCTACACTAAGTGTACATTCTTCTGAGTGAGTAGACAACACAAGGATAATTCACACCTTCTTCCTCCTATTTTTAGTTTTTCTACTGATTTTCTTGCAGCCTTAAATATCGAGGGGGATTCATAAAGTTTACTACAAAGTGTAGACTACATGTGCACATAATGTAATCTTTCTGAATGACTAGACAGCACAAAAATGTGGTAGGGGTGTTCTTGAATACAGATCGTGTACACTCAGTGCACACATTAATGAATATGTCCCACTTGTCTTTATTTGTAACATTATTCTTTCTGGAGTGAGAGAGGAGCTGAAGAAATCATAAGACCTGATATCACTTGATGTTGCATTAGAAACTCTTCTAGTCTACATTTTTTGTGTTTTAAATTATTGATTCAGAGCTGGTGTGTCTTGGATGTTATATATGAATGAACTTGGTCATTTCTGTGGTAACGTATTCTAGACTTTTACTTGATACTTCCTTTATATACATTATAAGTCAAGATAATGGGTTTTCAAGATTTAATATTACACATGATCTGTTTTTAACTTAGAACATGTTTTTTTTTCTGATGCAGAGATTGGATTCAATTTTATTAAATGTAAAATATTATTTTTTTTTCCTATGGGCATTTTGCCCTCATACTTTCTGACCATCAAGCTTCCACACAGGTGCAGCAGTCATACAGAGGTGTTGTCTTGCAGGCAGCCTTGAGGGTGATTTGTGCCCTTATGGGCATCCAAGCAGTGATGGCATATGATGTAGGTCCCAGGTCTTCTTTTGTGTGGGGCACAATCAACCTGGGTCAGTACAGGGACCACTGTGCACTCCCATGACAGGTGCATGCTTCTATGCAGACATGATGGGGATTACTACATATGTGATTTTGTGGTCAAGTGACTGCCCCAGACTCCTTCCTTATGTTACCACACTCACTCTGAGTGATTGTAGAATAAGATGGCCCCAGTCACTCCCCACCTGTCCTGCAGAACATTCTCCCATTACCAGTTCCAACAGGCACCAGAACCACTGATTGAACTTAAGTCACCTGAGTAATAGAGCTTTATTCATATATGTCACTAGAGCTGGACCCAAAGAATCTTGTTTGTGAGCAAATATCATTTCCTTTATGAGGTATTATAAGAACATTGGTTTGGGACAGAACTGGTTTGATTATTCAAGTCCTTTTCATCTTTCATTACCTTAGCATTATGTTGTATTTTTGTTATTTTCATGACACCTAGGTATTAGGCCTTAGATAGTACTTTTGAAGGTATAGTGGACTTGCTGTAAGTAAGTGCCACTCATTTGCTGACTAATATTATTCCTATTGTTAATTCTTTAAGATGTTGTGGGCATCATACACTTCAGTTTTATAGAAGCATTGCATTATTTCACTGCTATTATGAATGAACTTAGTGCAGGTCTGCAAGGGGCAACATGTTTATGCTGCTCTAGTGTTTAATTTGAAAACTGCTCCATGTTTTTATTTTTTTTAATTTTTTTATGTAGCATCTCCTTTTGAACCGTCTTACAATAATAGAAGTTCTTTATGCTGGCTATACTGTTATATTTTATATATAAACTCAGAAAATGACGTTTCTCTTCAGGTTATGCATTTCTGGTACTCTATGTAAAAAAATCAAATCACAAACCAATAAAGGATAGGTTGGAAGAAGGTAAAGCTTCATTCAGAAGGGAGTCTGTTATATGTGCTTTCATCCATCATGGGATACTTCATCAGACAACTGAAACAAGCTTTTAACATACGTTGCAGATCTTTTAAGAGTGTGTATAATAAATGTATGGTATACTCATTAATCAAAAAGAGATCTGAGTTCTGACTGAAGACCTGTTTATTATATAAAAGTTGTGGAGCAATGATGGAGATGAGATTGTAGCATTAAAAACAAAATGACATCACCAATCTAATAAGTGGATGTGGTGCAAAATGGGAGTGGGAAACTAGGATAACATTGGGATGGGGAGGGTTGGTTATGGGAAAAAACTCTGAAGTCAGGAAGCCACTGAGTGATAGTGGTCTTGGACATGATGTTGTTAAAAAGGGCTTCACAAGATTTAGCCTCCTGTAGGGCCCACAGGCTGTGATTGTTATATCTTACCCAATCAGGGGACTTGAAAAATCACACCAATATAGAATGAGTAAAGAAAGGCTGCTCAGTTTTGTTTTACTCTTTCTACCAATCCTCACACTCCCTTACCAGTGTAAGAAAGCTCTCTAATCAATGGCCCACTACTACTCTTATTGTTTATGGTTGTTTTTTATCGCCCAGGTATTTCTAAATAATCTTTTCATGAGTCCATGATTACACTTATTCTTTTCTGGGACTTTAGGTCCATTATCCATTAACAAGAACTCTTCTGTTTAGTTTTTGTCCCCTTTCAGATTCACTTATTCACTCCAGATTGGATTGTGAACTGGCTGGTTCCATTTTCTGAATGTTAAAATTAGGCCCCCATTATTATCCCACAGCCTTTATAATAGGCAAGTCTCCAATCAAAACTCAGATTTCTTTTTAACTGGTGTATATGCATTCAGTGGGAGACAGTCAATTGTACAAATACAGTTTCTACAATTTCAACAAACTGATTTTGCTGAAAGATGATTTCATCACTAATGGAATTTCCACTTTTCCCTATTATTATGCTATCAGGGAGTTGGTATATACCTCCCCTGCAAAAGGACATACTTTGAGCTTTGCTGAAAGTGTCTTTCAGTGATTTCATTTTTCAATAACTGCGCTTGTTAAATTTCCTTCAGTAAGTCAATGTGAATCCCATTATTTGACACCCAAATTCTTAAAAGATCTGGAACCATTGTTGAAAGTTTACTTAATTTGTATGATAAAGCTATCTGCAATGAGTGAAATCACAACAGAACTCTGTTTTGAATAAAGATTTACATTCTAGCAACCCATTCTTTATCAATCCATGGAGAAATCAATGACTGTTGTGTGATTTTCCCCATTAACTGTATAATTTGCTATCGAATCTTTTTGTCATACCTTTTGTCTCCTGACCTTTAAGGAATAACTTTTAGGAACTTAAAAGTAAAAATAGGAATTTCCAGCTATACCAAATTTAATTAGCCCTTTTATACATGCTAAATTTCATTTTGTATATAAAGTTGCATCCATTTTCTATAACTTCTTAATGCCCTACAGCCTGCCACCCATCAACCCTCCTGTGATCAATCTCATGTAGGGCAACAGGCAATTACAGGAGGGTGCCATCCAGGCAACAATCAGGGTTTTTCTTATTTTAGATCCTAACCCCTCCTCATTGGTGATTGACATAACCACTCAGCTTCTATCTCTGAACTCATTTTTCCAGTTTTCCCCTAGGTCTCTACTTAGACTTCTTCCTCCATGACTCAGCATGGCCCCTGTCTTGGTCTGTCATCTTCAAACAGGTAATGTGATTCTCACTTTCAGTTATTATGTCAGAGACATATGCACTGAAGCTCACCAGACTCAGTACCAACTCCTTCAGTATACTGCTAATCACTGCTGTCTGTACCAAGAAAGTCTCCCTCATGTTCTACCTACCATCTGACTTTTCTCTTCCTGACACCAAGTATTGTGTTTAATCAGTATAATTTTGCAAGGGGGGTGATTCTTTACTGAAATCTAGGTCAACTTCATCTACAGGAATTCCCTTATCAAGTTCAGTCCTGACCCAGTTATAGAACAAGATGAGACTGGCCTGGCTGTGAACCCATGAAGATCTTTGTCCTGCAGTTGGTTGTAGCCAGAAACACCTCCAGTATTTCCCTGATTACTTTCCCAGCTATTGAAGCCAGGCTGAAAGTTGTGAAGTTTATGGGACTGATCATGCAAACCCCTTGTACAGAAGGATAGCTGCAGCTTTCCTCCAAGCTTCTAGTATCTTTCCCTGGCCAACAACCTTTTATATACCAAGGTTCTGTCTGTGTCCAAGCCTGATGATTCAGGCTTATTAGGTGGAAACCCATCTGTCCCAAGGGGCTTTGGGCTTTCAGGATTTCTAGTTCATGCCACAGATTCCTGGGATCTGTTATACTACTTTTCTGTACTTCCATCACTTCTTACAATCCCAGACTGGTAATCTTTCTCTATTCCATCCTGAAGATGTTGATGAAGTTATTTAGGATTTTCACATACTCCCTTTCCCTGTAATGCCTATCCTACCACTGATCAGCTGAACCAGAATTTGTTTTCTTACCCACTCTCCTCTCTGTTGTAAACTAGAAACAACTGTTTGTTCATTCCTTCACTTCCCCACCATTAGATCTTTTCTTTTTCCACCCAGTAGCTGAGAACAGTGGTCCCTAGTGATATAGGATACTCTCCTGGTCCAAGCCAGATATATCATGTATGGTCAGGGCAACAATCTGCTCCATCTCAGATCCTGGAGCCAGCTGTAGATCACCTGATCCCACCAGATTTTTCCTGGCTTGGGTCTCAGAGGATATTGAGGATGCCAGGAAGTCTTATACTTGGCGGCCCATACTTCCAAATGGAAACTGTTCTCATTTTGGGTACAGCAGTACCCTGTATCACTCAATTCAGTTAACTTGCAGATAATCTGAACTATCTCTGGCACCTGTATAACTTAGGCTTCACGTATTTCTTTATTCATAGTCAAGGTACATGTGTCAGTCATATCTGCATATCATGACTCTCTGAAGGGCAAGACTGAAGTCCTTTACATGATAGCCAGCATCTTATTACAATAATGCTGCATAATTGTCAACTTCTAAATAATGCCACCCTACCTTCCATGTGACCAGAACTTTGTGGCTAAGCTAGCATGTTCACCAAATGAGCCTGCTAACTCAGTGGTGTTAAAGTATGTGCCTTGGAAAAATGCTTCTCTATTTGACCATCACCTCTGCTCTTATTCTCAGATACTATCACAAACATTTGGTAGTGACTGTAAAGATGAAACCATGAATAAAAGTGAAGTTATTAGGGTAGACAGACTGAGTCTCCATGACAGATTGAGAAGTTCTGCAGTCTGGGTGAACCTCAGAGTATGGATACTCCTCTGGGTTTAAAGGAGCCATTTGAAGTGGTTTTTACATGAGTAAGGATGCCCCCAGGACACCTCTCTTCTGAGGTGTAACATGCATAGCCTACTGGAAGGAGACCCTGTGATAAATGCAGGACACACTGGTGAGATTTTATCACTCAGCTTGCATGGGAATGATTGGGAACTATGATGGATTAGCTAGAAATAGTTGCTGAGGATCAAAATATCTTATTTGCTCTTTTCAGACTGGTCTATCCAGGAAAGGAGATAGGGCTAGAGAAATCATGCATATTATGACAGCCTAAGTAACTGCTTTTGCTTTGTTTTATATGTTCATATTATGCTTTTTACATGTACTCTGGCTTTACATAATGAACATGTGGGGAATACAGGTTGTTCAGATACCTGTGTGCATTTATAAGTAGCATTTCCATGTTCCTCCATTCCATTACAATTAGAAAGAGATGTGGACTTAAGAGTTCTTTAATTTAATTTCAATAAATGCTTAGTGATGCAAAGCTGCAAAGTGTATGCAAGTATACAGAAACAAACAAAATGAGTTACAATTTTCAGTTAAAAAAAAAAATTAAAGATAACAAAGATTATATAAAAACAGATGCACAGATGCACAGACTCTGTGCATGTGTGTGTGTGTGTGTGTGTGTGTGTGTGTGTGTGTGTGTGTATATATATATATATATATATATATATATATATATATATATATATATATATATATATATACATATATATATATATATATATATATATATATACATATATTCACATATATGAGATTAGGGGATGAGAGATGTTGTGAAAAGATGTAAGCAGAGATGCAAATAGGGTAAGCAAACATGGACTATAGGTGATACTAAACAAAATGGAGTGCAAAATGCCATAGATTCCATAGGTTACTGTAGTTAACGAGTTAGACAGGAATGCCAAAGATTTTACATGATAACAATGAGAATTAACTGATTAAAAGTTAGATAAATTATGAGGGGAGCAATTAGTAACTGAACATGGTTAGTAAAATTAGATGCTATTCAGGTAAGAGAGTTGCAGATAGGCTGAACAAATGCATTCCTTCTCCATGTTATACAGTGATCACTGCTGGTATAAAGTGAAGTACATTGAATTTATCTGTGTTTGCATTCCTGGCTGCCATGTATCAGTCACTGAATAGTCTTTTCACTTGTCACTTTCTCTTATGTAAATACTAAATTTCCTTCAGGTAACAGTATGACACTGTGACGTCCCTCCTCTGGGCCAGTGATCAAGGTGGCTCAGTCCTCACCACTGACACCGGTGGGAACATTCACTGTGAGAAAAATAGACACACATAGTATTTTCCAATTCAGGCCTCTGCACCAAGTACAATTTCCCTTAAGAGCACACAGAGAATGCAACTTCAGTCCTGGGGCTGGGCTTCCTCTCCAGGCCCCAAATAAGATCCCCCCACTGACCACTATAGAGCTGAGTCCTTAGCCAGGTGTTCCAAGCCATGTCCTTCACCAGCCTGTCTGTGAAATCAGTGTTCTTAGTATCCCTGTCCAAAGTAGCTGTCACATGCACTCTCTGAGATTTGATTTTCACACACATGCACACACACACACACACACACACACACACACACACACACACACACACACACACACACACACACACACACCTAGGAAAGGCTGCCACAGCTTACCCGCTACGGTTCACTACCACCAGACACCTGAAGCAAAGCTACTTTAAGGCTCTTACCAGGGTACCCAATTATACTTAGTAAAATGAATACTTATATGGTAGTGCTTAACCAGGCATCGACTTTCAGGAGTGTGGAGACACAGTACCACTAAATAAATCAAGTATTCTCAAAGGTTAAATATTTTCTAAAAGACCAGCCACAGTGAAAGGTTTAGATATATTTAATAATAAACAAACATGAAAATACTGAATATCTATTTACAATAAACACTAGAGTTTCAAATCACAAGAAATATAAAAAAAAACACAGATGGAAAAAAATATGACAGATACAGAAAAAAACCAACATTTAGCCAATCTCGCTATATTTTTTAACTGACTGAAGAATTAATGTTCCCTAGTTACTGACTAAAGCAAGGCAAGATGAAAGTGGATAAGGATCTTGTCAAGTCCAAAATTCAGAGTGCACATCTCACATATTTCCTAGTATTCAAATAGAATTTCAGTGCTGGCTACAGAATTACATCACATCTGGTCACCTGACTCTGTGGTTCCCACACTACCCTCTCACTAGAAATTGAGCCAGGAACTGGCACTCATGTGTCACAATACATACCTAGAACTTTAGCTAAGGTTTATTATAGCATCTGGAAACTGTGAAAAAATTCCAACACTTGTGCCCTTCCTGCAGAAACTAACAAGTCATTCTCTGGCACCCCAGGGTAGCAATTAGTTCACCACTAAGAACAATAGAGCAGGATTCCAGCCTAGGCTTTTCACAGACATTGCATCTCTGTCTGCATTCAGACCTGTGAGATAAAATCTTTATGGCCTAAACCAAGTCATTTAATTTCAGGCTATTTTTCTTAAGGTTAGCTGGGCTAAGCTTAACCTCTTCCCTTCCAGTAGCCTCTGTTAAAATATATACATTTCATTGGTCATCACAATACAGTAAACATGTATATTTATTTTCTGTCCAGCAGGACCCAATGATGATATATTTTAACACAAGCAACTTTGCAAGTACATTTTTAACACAAGCAACTGTACAAATCAGTTTGATATTCAAATGACATATAATTCTTTACAAGACTCTAGCTAGCTATGCTGGCACATGTTGCACATACACTGCCCTACTCCCCTTGGCACAGTGAGCACTACCTCACATCATCACAGACACATTAGTGAATAAAGAGGATGACTTATTTTCAGTATGAAGGATGTTTGTTAGCACCTTCCATTACAGCTGAGAAAGTGGAAGGGCAAACTCTGTTTGGCAAGAAAGTAGTCTTCCCTGATAGCTTCCCCAGCTGTCTAGTGGAGTTGTAAGACACCTTTAGTGGCCAGAACCTCATTAGTTGTGACACTGCTGTATGTTGAAATAGGTCAGGGAAGGTTCCAACCACAAATGTAAACACTTGAATATGACCACTGGGTGCCATTTAATACAAGAAGGATGGTTCAGTTTAATTCTTAAAAAAATGGATCCAAGGTGGAAAGCCAAACCAAGACAGACTACTGCTGTATTAAATGCTTAGAAAGTCTGATTTTTTTAATGTAAAACCATACGAAACAATAAAACCACAAGCGCTTTTGCTCGGTCTGTGCCGAGCTTTATCAAGTGAAGTTTAATTCTCGACTAAAACTAAACAACATTTCATGGCCTTTACTAAGGGTGGCCATGAACCTCCCATCAGCATACCACTTAGATATGGTAAAGAATTATTTGTGCTTCAGTAAGCTGGGAGATGACATTCACATTCTGTTAATCACTGGTAAGGTCATGAAAGAACAGGAGAAATTAAAGGGGTCAGGTATTAAAACTTAACCTCACAGAGATAACCCCTGTAGTGGGCAGGTGTTCCCTACTTACATTCTAATCACCCTACTGGTGCATTAGTTCTTGAGCCACTTAATGGGTCCTTCTCAAGAACTTCCTGTCTGCAATTGCCTTAGTAAAAGGGATAATGCACAGTGTCAAATACCCTTTTCAAGTAATTCATCCATGATAGTACTGAAAAGAAGGCAAGTTCCTGAAGTATAATACAGGAATCAAACTTTGTAAATAAGTATATACAATACCAATGCACTTGTAGACTTTTCTATTCCTCCTATTTTTAATTTCACTCCCTCATTCTCCATTTCTTCCTACTTGCTTAATACATATGGCATCCAATCTCTATCCTTTTCCCTGTAAATCTTAGTTGTTAGTACTTAGAATGGGGATGTACTTAACTATAATACAAGGCAGTATTGTACCATCTCTGCAAGTCTAACATGGTATTCCAACTACAGTACTATAGGTTACATAATCAAGTTATTTAACATTAAACTTCATAATTTATCGTTTTTGAAAACAGCAATGACTTATTCAAGTATTGTATATTGTGATGCAAACCATATTAACTTTGTAGTTCATTATGCTTCGGCACTTGGGCTGTGGCTGAAAAGAGTCCCATGACCAGCACACCTACCCTGGCAATAAACGGGTTTATATCAGAACATCAAAGGCTGATAAGTCCGAAGCTCAAAACTTCAAACTTCAAACCTTGAAGAGCAAAAGCATTGAACCGTAGAATGGAGATCGCCATAGCATGTGGGAAGGGAAGATTTCCCTTTACTGCACTATAGTGTGATCTCGGAGTTAGTATATTTAAGTAGCATGGGGGGTGGGGGAGCGTTTTTTTTTTTTTTTTTTTTTTTTTTGGGTATTTAGTATTTTTTTTTGTAGATTCGATTTTATCAGCTTTCGAGGTTTGCCAGTTTGAAGTTGTGAGCTTTGGACTTGTAAGCTTTCTATTATCTGATATAGATCCATATACACAATAAATAAATAGAAAAATAAGTTGTAACTATTCGTAAAGCATTAAAAACCATACACTTTACAGCTTCTGTTTTACCACATTGTTTCATTGAATAGTGCACCCCATCTAAAAATCTGAGTAATCTCATAAAGAAAACCAAAAGTACCATCTTGTATGGCAAGTCCAAAACTCTTAGGGATGTAATGGAATCAGTTCTCTACCAGAATTAAGGACAGGAGGCAGTCTGTATGGCTTTAAAACATCTCTGCATCCTATCTTCAACAAATGAATAAAATGTAATTGCAAATAAGATACAATCACCTTGTGATTAATCCTATTTTTCCATTAGGGGTCTCTTTTTTCATGTCTACTTCTACATCACTCTCAGTAATTCTAGTTCTGATGTGTTTTTCTCTGCTATCCAAATGGGTACCATACATGTAATTACAATATACATATCTTGCTAATTTTCTTCATTTTCCTAAACTTACAAATTGTATAATTGGTTGTATTTTATATTTTTTGTTAAAAGAGTGTTGTGATATTAGTAAATGTTTACCATCTACTCTTGGGTCCCTTCTGAAAATAGGCACTGCCCAGTATGGCTAACCTGGTTAACAAAAATGTAAAAAAATAAATTAAAAATTTTTCCTCTGCCTTTTAGCTGATCTGATGGTATTATTTAATAGCCCACAAAGTGCCACTCCAAGCCTTGATCACATTACAGTGATGTTGTTCTATTAAGCTTCAAAACAATATCTCATACTCCTGTTTCAGTAACAGCAAGTATTATTAGATAGAAATAACTCTCAAAGATACCTTTCTGAATGATGTTTTCACTGCTGTATTCAACACCCATGTTTTTTCTATATATTTACTTGGCAGTACATGTCTTTTATGTACTGTCTTTGGAGATCTTTTTCCTTCGGCCTCAAATAAAAATTGGCCGCAAGCCAGTGGGCTATTTGGTATAAACATGAATCAATCAACCAATCAGTCAGTCAGTCAATTGACCACTCAATAAATATGATTTCACAGGAGAATGTGTTAGGAGAACAAGAGGACACAGTATACATGTACATAATCCAACATCTAATTCTTCAGCAAGTGCATGCTATTGATAGGCTTATGATCTCAGCCATATTTTATTTATTGGTACTACCACCCTGATTGTGTCCAGTATTGTCCCTGACTATTGAAATAAGATGTTGAGAATTTTTGGGGATGGGGGTGCATTTACCCCTGGTGAAACTGGTACATAAAGCACAGGCCAAATGGCTGTTTTGCTAGACACTGTGCTCCATAGGCCCTCGCCTTTCTTATTCCTCATATTAGTACAAGGTGGCAGAGATGGAGGCCATTAGACACAACTGGCAACATTGAAGGTCACCCCTAACTCTTCCCTAGGCCCCTGCATGCAACATAGTGGTTCAGGCATTAATATATGTACAACCACATTAACAGCATTCAGAGGGGTTGGCAGCATCAGCAGAGATTGTATATTTTTAAAGGTTGCATTACCCCTATGCTACTGACAGTAGTTAGCCTGACATTGGCTATTGCCTGTCCATCCTTCCCTCAGAATGACAGAAAAATGTTTACAGCTATTGAACTCCATCCTCTCAGCTGACCCTTTAGGTTCTACTTGTTGAACCCTGGTCAATGGCTGTGTAGTCAACATAATCCTTGTCAACAGCAGTGTAGTCAGAATTCTCCATTTGATTCAGTGGGCTGGCAGAGGTGGGTCTATAACAGTAGAGTGCAGATGGTATGTGATCACTTAGCTGTCATGGATTACCTTTACTGTAATCTTGGCTGTCAGAATCTCAAAAAAAAAAAAAAAAAAAAAAAAAAAAACAAGGAATGCAAAGTAATGCACAGAAACTGTACAGTTAATTTTTAGTTCTGATTATCAGAATGGTGAATTACTGATAAGCTACCATTGTATGAAAAGCATTTAGCCTAACTGCATATTTTGACATTATTCCCCTAAAATATAACCTTCCTAAGATAATATTTTGTGAGAGAGGATTAGGTTTAGTTGGGGGGTGACATGACACACAAGGGCCATCTTGGAGTCCCCAAAATGAGTTAAAAATTTTAGGTAGGTAGAAGCTTCACCAATCTTTGATTCCATAAAATGTAGTTGACCCTTTAACGCTGTAATGATGTGGAACTGATTATTGTGAACCATATGCACTGCTAAACCCTCTACTATGCTTACCTGTGATGCTGCAGAATGTAGTCTTTCTTCGACAACCATTCACTAGCACATGACTGCTAGTTTGTTACTGAACTCTTCAAACAGGTCACTAGTTTTTAGCATGCAGCTGGTGGTAAGCACCTTAGTGTTACTAAAAGATTAACTATCAAACTGCATGGCCCTTTATCTTGATCAGATAACTTGTTGGCTCCAGACAATCTGAAAACTTGATTACATTTGTTTGCAACTTATTGGCTTGTTTGGTTTGTAAAGCTGTTTTTGTTTGTGCCTCCGCTGTTTACACCATAAAGATAAGTTCTGGTCATAGACAGTGTGGTTTATCTGTAAAATGCTCATGAAGCTTGTGCAGTAGTATATGTATGAACTGTGCAGTAAGCCTCTGGGTACTGTATGGTAAATTAATGATTTTGTGGAGGTAAGTTTGAGGTGGAACAGAGGTACTATGAACTGGTTATAAGAGACATGTAGTATAACTGAAGGAATGTATCAAGTTTGTGATTTTCCATATGTTTGGAATAGCTACCCTCATTTCTGTGTTGAGTAAACAAATAGCACTTGATGGAAAAGACACTAGACTCTTTTTTTTACTGTTCTTGGCTTTTGAAGGTGCCTGTCACCAAACCAAAAATGCATTCAAAGCACTCAGAGCATTCATCATAATCATTATTTCATAATATCATACATTTCCTCCATTCTGTATGTCTTAGAGGACTTTATGGTGGGCTCTATCAGGAAAATATGGTTGGCTTTAATCACTATGCATTTAATTAAAGACAGTCATTTGAGCAGTCCGAAATAATGGAACTTTCTTGTCTTTCTTCCATGGGGACCTTCCTTCTTCACCAAACACTTTATGTTGAGCAAGATTCCCTACACGCTCATCCTCTAATATACATACTATAAAGTAACCATGCCTCAGAATGAGTCATCTACTTTGGTTAGTAAAGCTTGGTTTTCTTAGTCTGTGTTAACCAAATGTCCTTCCCTTGATCTAGTGGTCAGCAATTAAGAAATATACTATCATGGTTTGATTATGTTAATCCACTTCAGAAGGAATGCTTACCATTGTATTACAAATAACATGTGTGGGTGTGTGTGGGGGGGTTAATCCTGTATGTGATAATTGACATTCATAATGGAGACACATACATTCTGGGGTGCTGATAATTATCATCATGTTAAATATCTGGACACAAGGCATTTCTCTAAAAATGTATAAGTAAAAGGTTTGTTTTAGATTACTTTATTATTGGAGATTGTTTTCTTTATTATTTTTGCCCCTGTGCCTGCTGACAATCTGGCCTTTCCCAGGAGGGCTTGTCTTAGGTAAATTGGATCAATTTGGTCCAGTAGGACCCCATATTTGACTATGACAGGATCAGCGTGCCTTACATGACCCAGAGATTTTCCTAAGTGAAACTACTGCCAAGTGCAAGGCATTTTTTACTTCAGTCTTGCTCCGATAGTTGATATAAGTCCATTATTATTGGGTGCTCTGTTATAAGTAAGTGCAGCTTCATGCCTTTTGTATGGGTCACAGTGTTAATCCGCTTGCACTCCCATAGTAGTCAGTTGTTGCTGAGGGCTCAACAGGGTTTTCAACCCAAAATTGTCAGTCTAACCAATATGGTGTACCACTCCAATTACTGTATCAGAAAATAAGACCAGGCTTATTTTGAAGAATGATAGGGAAGTACTGTTTTATTTCTTCCTGTTGCTGGTTTTATTAATTGTTGTTAATGAATAATGTTGGAAGAAGTAAGTGTGGAATAGCCAGCCTCAGAGAGCATGACCACAAACACTATTAAGCATAAAAATGAAGATATTGTAATATGAGGTGACTTTTGATCACTAAGACTTGTGACAGAAAGTTACACACTCAGCAGTGTGGCCAACAAATGTGTGTTACAGTCATTGACAGATACAAAATAATCTCAGAGAACTGAAACATGATATGTATGTGCTGAGTGGGGGAGGCATTGGTGGATAGAAAAATGCTTCACTTTTCTGAAAGTGTTTAAACAGAAACACAGGGGCAAATAACCACAGAAACAATAAATGCTAACCAATATCAATGCAATAATGCTATGCAATGATGGTAATGTAAGGGCAGACATGCAAGGAAGTATAAATCAGGATAGTAGTTGGCATAAATAAACAATCATGAGTAGATAAGATACAATAATTCAGTCTGTAAAATAAGTAGCAAAATAGATAGGAAGAATACATTTACACTATGTTTCTATGTAGGAAATATACAAAGAGCAAAGTATATGAGTATGGACAATTGTTGAGCATGGGATGTGAAGGACTGTAAAGGATGAGTTAAATACAGGGAAGATGGGACAGGAGAGAGACAGGAAGGATGAAATAAAACAAAATACAATAAAAGAAAATAAATATGTGGGGGACAAGGGGGTATGCAGCTCTCTCTTACACAGCTTCAGGCAATCCAAACAGTACTAAAGAGTTTGGGAACATGTGTACTGGTAAGTCAGTGTGTACCTTCTGGTGTCACACCATGTAGACAGTGGACCTCAGTAGCCCATCAAACAGTCCCCTTACAACATGCCTGAGTGAGTTATTTAGCTCCTGGGGGAAGAAATGCAGGAGATGTTGAATAAGGGGCAATTCAGGAGTCCAGCCATTTACTTCTGTTTTCACACGTCTTATGACAAAGTTTGAGTAATAAATAAACATGTATTTTATTTTAATACATAATAACACACATTTTTGATATTTAATCTGAAATAGTGTTAAGTTCTAGAAGTCAGCAGGTGGGGTGGTAGATGGGGACAGGAGTGTAGCTAGGATTTTCAAATTTGTACTCACAGCTCTCAAACTGCTACCTCCCTCCCCAGCCAAGCTACGGACATTCTCGTAATTCACGGTTTGCTCTTTTAGTGTCGATGAAGAGGCATTCGCTGTAATTTATTGTTTTATTAATTTATTGTTTTGAACATTTTTCCAGTAAACAATGAAACAAAATGCATGCACCAATAATGACAAAACAGCCCAATTCGGAACATTTCCATCATAAAAGTCTACTCAAACTTCAACAGTCCATCAGGATCAATAAATATGCACAATCTCTGAACTAGTAAAAGCCACCTACATAATTCCACATTAAAGAAATCTGTAACTAATGAAGAGGCTGCTGCTAGCAAACAACTTTATATTTCATGGTTTCATCTACAAATAAAGTGCCTGTTGCCCTTGAGGAATAAATTGCCTATGTTGCATTAAAAAAAATGATACGCTAGTAATATTGCAATAGGGAATGGATGGCAAACTGATAACAGGTTCATAGTTACTACTAGATATCTTTGCCAAAAAGGACTACAGCATCCACCCCCCCTTTACAACAAAGTACAGTATCAGCAATGCTGAAAGAATGAAAGAATACATTTACACTATTGTAACATATAGAACAATGTTTCTATGTAGGAAATATACAAAGAGCAAAGTATATGAGTATGGACAATTGTTGAGCATGGGATGTGAAGGACTGTAAAGGATGAGTTAAATACAGGGAAGACGGGACAGGAGAGAGACAGAAAGGACGAAATAAAACAAAATACAATAAAAGAAAAGAAATATGTGGGAGACAAGGGGGGTATACAGCTCTCTTACACAGCTTCAGGCAATCCAAACTGTGCTAAAGAGTTTGGGAACATGTGTACTGGTAAATCAGTGTGTACCTTCTGGTGTCATACCATGTAGACAGTGGACCTCAGTAGCCCATCAAACAGTCCCCTTACAACATGCCTGAGTGAGTTATTTAGCTCCTGGGGGAAGAAATGCAGGAGATGTTGAATAAGGGGCAATTCAGAAGTCCAGCCATTTACTTCTATTTTCACACGTCTTATGACAAAATTTGAGTAATAAATAAACATGTTATTTTATTTTAATACATAATAACACACATTTTTGATATTTAATCTGAAATAGTGTTAAGTTCTAGAAGTCAGCAGGTGGGGTGGCAGATGGAGTCAGGGGTGTAGCTAGGATTTTCAAATTTGTACTCACAGCTCTCAAACTGCTACCCCCCCCTCCCCAGCCAAGCTACGGCCATTCTTGTAATTCACGGTTTGCTCTTTTAGTGTCGATGAAGAGGCATTCGCTGTAATTTATTGTTTTATTAATTTATTGTTTTGAACATTTTTCCAGTAAACAATGAAACAAAATGCATGCACCAATAATGACAAAACAGCCCAATTCGGAACATTTCCATCATAAAAGTCTACTCAAACCTCTACAGTCCATCAGGATCAATAAATATGCACAATCTCTGAACTAGTAAAAGCCACCTACATAATTCCACATTAAAGAAATCTGTAACTAATGAAGAGGCTGCTGCTAGCAAACAACTTTATATTTCATGGTTTCATCTACAAATAAAGTGCCTGTTGCCCTTGAGGAATAAATTGCCTATGTTGCATTAAAAAAAATGATACGCTAGTAATATTGCAATAGGGAATGGATGGCAAACTGATAACAGGTTCATAGTTACTACTAGATATCTTTGCCAAAAAGGACTACAGCATCCACCCCCCCCTTTACAACAAAGTACAGTATCAGCAATGCTGAAAGAATGAAAGAATACATTTACACTACTGTAACATATAGAACAATGTTTCTATGTAGGAAATATACAAAGAGCAAAGTATATGAGTATGGACAATTGTTGAGCATGGGATGTGAAGGACTGTAAAGGATGAGTTAAATACAGGGAAGACGGGACAGGAGAGAGACAGGAAGGACGAAATAAAACAAAATACAATAAAAGAAAAGAAATATGTGGGGGACAAGGGGGGTATGCAGCTCTCTTACACAGCTTCAGGCAATCCAAGCTGTACTAAAGAGTTTGGGAACATGTGTACTGGTAAATCAGTATGTACCTTCTGGTGTCATACCATGTAGACAGTGGACCTCAGTAGCCCATCAAACAGTCCCCTTACAACATGCCTGAGTGAGTTATTTAGCTCCTGGGGGAAGAAATGCAGGAGATGTTGAATAAGGGGCAATTCAGGAGTCCAGCCATTTACTTCTATTTTCACACGTCTTATGACAAAATTTGAGTAATAAATAAACATGTTATTTTATTTTAATACATAATAACACACATTTTTGATATTTAATCTGAAATAGTGTTAAGTTCTAGAAGTCAGCAGGTGGGGTGGCAGATGGAGTCAGGGGTGTAGCTAGGATTTTCAAATTTGTACTCACAGCTCTCAAACTGCTACCCCCCCCCCAGCCAAGCTACGGCCATTCTCGTAATTCACGGTTTGCTCTTTTAGTGTTGATGAAGAGGCATTCGCTGTAATTTATTGTTTTATTAATTTATTGTTTTGAACATTTTTCCAGTAAACAATGAAACAAAATGCATGCACCAATAATGACAAAACAGCCCAATTCGGAACATTTCCATCATAAAAGTCTACTCAAACTTCTACAGTCCATCAGGTTCAATAAATATGCACAATCTCTGAACTAGTAAAAGCCACCTACATAATTCCACATTAATGAAATCTGTAACTAATGAAGAGGCTGCTGCTAGCAAACAACTTTATATTTCATGGTTTCATCTACAAATAAAGTGCCTGTTGCCCTTGAGGAATAAATTGCCTATGTTGCATTAAAAAAAAATGATACCCTAGTAATATTGCAATAGGGAATGGATGGCAAACTGATAACAGGTTCATAGTTACTATTAGATATCTTCGCTAAAAAGGACTACAGCATCCACCCCCCCTTTACAACAAAGTACAGTATCAGCAATGCATCTGCTTACTGTGGGAGAAGAACCCACAGCCTCCTGCATCAAAAGTAAGTACACTACCTGTTGTGCTATTAGCAGTACAAGCAGACTCCGCATAAGCACCACTAAACTTTAGTTCCCCTGCAGCTGTAAAATGTACTCAACACTCCGCTGTGTCTCTGAACTTTGCAGCACAAGAAATCTGGAAAAAATCAACATTTATTGGGGGGGGGGGGACAAAAGCCCAAAAACCAGGGACGCATTTTAAACATTGCTTGTATAATTTTGGAAAGTTGCTATAATAAAATGCTGTGTTACCACCATGCATGTCTTGAACCCAGAACCATATGCACTACAGCCAGTGCAACATACCACTATGCTAAATCAGCAGTTTGAAAAATAGGAAGACTGAAACTTAATGGCTATCATTTAGATAGCTCTCAACCTCTTAACACAAAAAACCTGGACAAACAAAGCCAATAATGAGGGAATAAAAATTCAGTTCTCACTTCACACCTTAGCACAAAAAACCTGGACAAACAACAAAAACAATAATGGAGAAAATATAACTTCAGTTCTCACTTCTTCACCACAACTCACAACTGTTAGAAAAACAAATCTGAACAAAGTTCAGAAATGGAGGTGGTTAGGGACTTCAGGCTCTTCTTACCCTGAAGCAAAGGTACAGGGTTTGAGCCTGAACACCTATAGCCAAGCAGGTGTATTATGTGGGGGGCATACATACACACACACACACACACACACACACACACACACACACACACACACACACACACACACACACACACACACACACACACACACACACACACACACACACACACACACACACACACGCACAGATATATATCAACACAAGAATTGAACATTGGGTTATAGTATCAACACAAGAATTGAACATTGGGTTATAGCAGTCCAGCTTCTTGAACGGCAGTAGGTCATAAGCTTGTCACCTGAACCTATGAAGTTTGAGGGTTGAAGACACTGGACAGATATTGTGTACTGTATTTATTAAAATCTATGTTATTATTTACAAAGGTACAAGGCAAGCTATTACCAAGGAAAGATAGGGTAAAGTATGAATGTGGACAAACTAACACATTGGAAACTAACCAATTTACCAATGAAGAATAGATAACTATTCACATATCTAATGAACATTAAATGCCAAAGAGTGAACCCTAATTATTTTGGATAAGCAAAGTCATGCCCCTAAAATGATGCATAGCCATTCTTAAACCATAACTGACAATCTGTCATGTACCCCACAATGAATCCCAGGTTTATGTGACATCCCCAGAAGTAAGCACCAATTGTCAATCTCCAAAATCAGATAATCTCACTGAAGATGCTCTGAAGAACCAAGTAGAAGACTCCAAGCAATACATAAGTCCAAAGACACTATTCACACTGCCTTAGGAGAAAACCCTGTGGAGATAAAGTTTGCAGGGGGAGAAAAAAATTACTCTGAATTAAAAAGAAATTATATTGTGGTAATTAGAAGTCAAAATGTCTATTTTTTGAAATGGAAGTTTACATCATCAAGAAAGTAAAAAAAATGCAAAATGGAATGAAACTTGCTACATTATCACAATTACTGTAAAGAGCATTACTGAATTTTTGAACATTAGTCTTACAACTATAGTATGCTGGATTACAGTTATTAGTAACTGTAGCATTGCTGTATTATTAAAACTGATAAATACCAGCTAAATAACATTAGCTCTGTGACAGAGAAAATTAAAGCCCTAACTTCTACCTAGAAGACCCAGAATTATAGGGCCTTGAGACCTGGAAGAGCTAAATAAGGAGGTCAAGAGTCATCAGCACATGCTATCTTGTCCATCCATGTGGAGAGAAGTCCAACCCATTATATGACTGATTCCTGATAGAGGAAGAGTTTTGGGCATGCAGCACAACATGCCAAAATAGCAGCACCCATTCAGTTGTCTGGAAGCCAGGGTTAAATGTGCAAAGTATGTGCACATCATCAGGCAATATTGCTGGATGTCAGCTAATGTAAGGCTGCCATGAGACATGTATACATATGTTAGGAAAATAAAATATTCACTCTACATGGCTGCCTGAATTACAGCCTGGCCATTGTTCAGTTCTTACCCCTTACAGGGGAATGACTGGGCAAGCAACTGGAAGAGGCTTGAATAGTTGACAGGCATAAGAAAAAAGGAACATTAAAAAATAAATAAGCAAGTAGCATCCAAGTGCAGTTACTTTTACAAGCAGCAATACACACACCTACACCCACACAAACACTCCTTACCTGCTAATCCGTTCACCCGATTGCCTTCACACACCTTACCTGATAATCCGTTCACCCGATTGCCTTCACCACAACAATAATCCATTTGCGATCACCACAATGATAATCGAGTCGCAATTGCCTTGCCCTTCCACTCACTACAACCAGCAATGATTATCCATGCGGCTGCCTCCACCATAATGCACTTTTCCCTCTCGCAGCCAGCCAGCCGGACATGACGTGATCTGATGATGTGAGCTCAATTCCGACTGGCTGACTGACAGCATACTTAAAGGAGCCAACACTGTTTAAAAAAAGAAAAATATGTAATTTTTTTTAATTAAAAAAGCTATCCCCTCTTCTAAAAAAGTTGTACTGAAATCAGTACAGTGCATATGCCTCCCGACGTCCCTGGATGGGGATAGGGGCAGATGAGGGGGCCCACCAAAATGGTCCAAATTGAGACTTGCAATTGCTAAGGCTGGCCCTTTTCCTCAGTCAGGCTAAAAGTTCAATCATTCCCCATACAAGGGAGGTACCCAATGCAGTACAGGGGTAAGACCTGCCTGAGGAAGCCAATATACTGGCAGAATAAAGTTTCCTTCTGCCCTTGCTGGCATCCTGGTGACTGACGGCATTTCTTTGACTTTAACCCACCTCTTCAAACAATTGAAAAGACCCACCATAAACTTGGCTCCCTTTACAGGGCAAAATAGTACCTTACAGACCCAGCAAGAAAAACCCTAGCCTCATCCTATTTGCTTCCAGCCCTTTTATATGCTTCACCTATCCTTACGAATCTAAGCTATATATTAAAATCCAAGCTAGCCTCCTGTTACAACAAAGGAGCTAATTTGCTGCTAACACTGTACACAGAATTCATGACTGCCAAGCCTTATAAAAGGTAAACTGTCTAGAGCTTAACAACTACATAACATATTGTCAGCTAGTTATGGCATTCAAACTGATATATTATTCTGAAGAAATGCCCTGAATTAAAAAACATATTATTCCCCTACACCCCACAAGGGACTTCAGTTCAGATGATAAAATTCTCCTAAGCACTATTAAAGGAAACAATTCACTGGGGGACTCACTATACTCCTGTTACATCTCCAGACTTTGGAACACCATCCATACATGAGTAAATGACTAACAAACTTCCAAGCTAAAACAAAATACAGCTCAAACAATACCATATCCAATCTTGGTTATGCTCATCTTCATCACCAGGTTGACACTAGTAAAAGCACAGACTCCGTATTGCTTATCACTAACTTTTTGCCCTCCTCTACTTGAATCATTACACATCTTATAACTTTCCCTTCTGCACTTGAATCAATACCCCCCTCTTTACTTCCCTCTTAAACAACATTTCTCATCTTTCTCTTTTTCTAACTGCCCCTATCCACTGATCCACACATCTCCTGTATACCTTAGTAATAAACTAATCCTATACCACTATCCTCATATACAATATTCATATCCCCTTCCTGCATAATTTTATAACTTAATTCATTATACCTCTGGAACTTTTTAAAAATGTATACAATACTAAATTCTCCCTTCCTATGCAATTTTGTAATTTACTTCATTACATATCTTGAACTCCTTGCAAACCTTTCTTTACTGAAATGTAAGACCTCTAAACTTCTTTACAACAAAGTATTCCCTTCTATAGTATCAATCCATTTACTTCCTACAAGATTTTAGAACTATAATAACTGTACAGACTTATAATTGGTGATGTAAATACTTCACTGTATACACCTGTCTTGTAACTACATTTTTTTTCTTTATGAGAAATGTAACTGTTGTTTTTTTTTCTGAGAAATGTCTGCAATTCACTTGCTAATATAAATGCACTGTGATAGAACTTTTCTTCAGGGATCCCCTCTGAAAATGGTCTCTGTCCAGTTGGACTTCCTGGTCAACAAAGATAAATAAAATAATAAAATAAAATACTTGTTTATTGCCCATCCAATATATCATGTCTTTGTGATACAGCACACAACATTGCTAATTTCCTTAACAATTCTTTAAGGTCTTTTCCATAACTACAAATTGGAATTTAACACAAGCGAGTGCCTTATTATGTTGTACAAACCTTACACCTGTAATCCAACCACAGTTCATAACCTTATTCTTCTTTCCTTTTATCTTCCAAGAGCCGCCCATGATAAAAATTACTCAGAAACATCAAAACATTTTACTCAGATGGCAACTCAGTAGGATGGCAGGTTCTATGATCAGTGATGATTTTTGGACATGTGGCCAATAATGTGTAGCTGGGTGAAATGCACCCCAATTGATGGAGGTCATTAAAAGGTGGAAGGAGGCAATGCCATCTATGTCAGGGTGTGGGATGCTTTACCTTAACAGAAAATGAACTTTTGAATTCAACTTTAATCTGTATTTTCAGAAGTGGAGGTTAATGAACTGGTCATCTATCAAACTTCTTAGATATTCCTCAATAGAAACAGATGAGTCCCAACTGTCTGTCTCACCAACCTTCCAGTTGTCATGGCTTTTCTTGCCCTTATGGCCACAACTGGCCATGTCTGCCACATATAAACCTACAATAAACCTACCTTCTGTCACAAAAGGAGATACTGCTAGCCCAGCTGGCTGAAATGTTATAAATAATTATATGTCAGTTCTGAATATTAACATGACTTATATAGAGGTGCAACAAAAGTGATATACTGCCAGCACAGCTGTCTGGAATTTTGTCAATGGTTATATGTCATTTATGAATGTTAACATGCTTCATGTAAGATGCTTGTGTTACAAATGTATTAGAACTGTATGTCATATTGTACAGATGCGTGCTGAAGAGAAATTTTGTAAAGTACTGAGCATAAATGTATATACACTATTGTAACTGCTTCACCCTCGTGATTAAACCACACCAACCGTGGGTAAATCTTCCATATACCACACCATGTCATCGGTTATTGCTTAAATATTTTATATACTCTACCAACAGCTGCTTTTGTTCTAGATTCAACTAAAAACTCTACCAGAGCAGGTCTTTCACTTAAAATTCCAATATCTCTTTCTGTTTGCCTGTACTCTGAGATAAATCTCTGGTAGGGAAGGCAGTTTCTAGCCTGCAGTCCAAATGTCTTCTTGGTCTCATTCCACTCTATTACCGTTCCTGCTTGAGTTATTTGCTCCCAATATCTTGGTTCTTTCTAATTTCCATCCTTCTCTTGCCTATTTTCTGTACCCCTACTTGCAATCACCCTTTTGACAAAATATCCTTTCTCCATTCTTGTATTGGGTTAGTTCTTAGAATACTACATGCTTTAAGAATATAATATTATCTGCGGTTGTTGCTATCCTCCTTAAAGACCTGCATCCAAAATCCGCTATCTACTATTTTTATTTTTATTTATTTATTACATTTGTTAACTGGGAAAGTCTGACTGGGCTAGGAGCCTGTTTTCAGCGGAGGCCTGGTGAGAAAAGTTTTAAAATATAGTACAATGTATTCTATGAGTAGACAGCAGTAATTATAATTAAATACACACCTTTTCTTACAACAAATTAAGTACAGGCTAGATGAAAAAATGGGTACATACAAATAGCATCATCATCATCTTCTTTCGGCTGTTCCCATTAGGGGTTGCCATAGCAGATCACCTTGTTTCCATTTCTTCCTGTCCTTTGCATCTGCTCTGTCACATCAACCACCTGCATGTCCTCTCTCACCACATCCATAAACCTTATCTTAGGCCTTCCTCTTTTCTTGTTACCTGGTAGCTTCATCCTTAGCATCTTTTTCCCAATATACTCAGCATCCCTTCTCAGCACATGTCCAAACCAATGTAATCGTGCCTCTGGCTTTGTCTCCAAACCTTCCAACCTGGGCTGACCCTCTAATATACTTATTCCTAATCCTGTCCACCCTCATCACACCCAGTGCAAATCTTAACATCTTTAATTCTGCCACATCCAGCTCAAACTCCTGCCTTTTTGTCAGTGCCACTGTGTCCAACCCATATAACATAACTGGTCTCACTACCCTCTTGTAGACCTTCCCTTTCACTCTTACAGGTACTCGTCTGTCACAAATCACTCCTGACACTCTTCTCCACCCACTCCATCCTGCCTGTACTCTCTTCTTCACCTCTCTTCCACACTCACCGTTACTCTGAACTATTGACCCCAAATATTTAAACTCATCCACCTTTGCACCTCTACTCCTTGCATCCTCACCATTCCTCTATCCTCCCTCTCATTCACACACATATATTCTGTCTCAGTCCTGCTGACCTTCATTCTTCTTCTCTCTAGAGCATATCTCCATCTCTCCAGGGTCTCCTCCACCTGTTCCCTGCTCTCACTACAGATCACAATGTCATCTGCAAACATCATAGTCCACAGGGACTCCTGTCTGATCTTGTCTGTCAACCTGTCCATCACCATTGCAAATAAGAAAGGGCTCAGAGCTGATCCTTGATGTAATCTCACCTCCACCTTAAACGCATCTGTCACTCTCACTGCAGACCTCACCACTGTCACACTACCCTCGTACATATCCTGTACCCCTCTTACATACTTTTCTGACACTCCTGACTTTCTCATACAATACCACAACTCCTCTCTAGGCACCCTGTCATATGCTTTCTCTAAGTCTACAAAAACACAATGCAACTCCTTCTGACATTCTCTGTACTTCTCAATCAACACTCTCAGAGCAAAGATTGCATCTGTAGTGCTCTTTCCCGGTATGAAACCATACTGCTGATCACTAATCATCACGCTCCTTCTTAACCTTGCTTCCACTACTCTTTCCCATAGCTTCATGCTGTGACTGATCAATTTAATCCCTCTGTAGTTACTACAGCTCTGCACATCACCCTTATTCTTAAAAATTGGTACCAAAACACTTTTTCTCCATTCCTCAGGCATCCTCTCACTTTCCAAGATTTCAATAAACAATCTGGTTAAAAACTCCACTGCCATTTCACCTAAACACCGCCATGCTTCCACAGGCATGTCATCTGGGCCAACAGCCTTTCCATTCTTCATTCTGTTCATAGCTATCCTTACTTCCTCCTTGCTAATCTATTGTACTTCATGATTTACTATCCCTACATCATCCAACCTTCTCTCCCTCTCATTCTCTTCATTCATCAACCCCTCAAAGTACTCTTTCCATCGCCTCAACACACTCTCCTCGCTTGTGAATATGTTTCTCTCATTATCCTTTATCACCTTTACCTGCTGCACATCTTTCCTAGCTCAGTCCCTCTGTCTAGCCAATCGGTACAGGTGCTTTTCTCCCTCCTTAGTGTCCAACCTTTCATACAACTCTTCATATGTCTTATCTTTAGCCTTTGCCACCTCTCTCTTTGCCATGCACCTCATCTCCATATACTCCTGTCTACTTTCTTCATCTCTCTGACAATCCCACTTCTTCTTTGCCAACCTCTTTCTCTGTATACTCTCCTTTACTTACTCATTCCATCACCATCTCTCCTTGTCATCCTTCCTCTGTCCAGATGTGATACCAAGCACCTTTCTAGCCGTCTCCCTTACTAGCTCTGCTGTAGTTACCCAGCTATTTGGTAACTCTTCACTGCCATCCAGTGCCTGCCTTAACTCATCCCTGAACTCCACCTCATAATTACCCTTTTTCAATTTCCACCATTTGATCCTTGGTGCTGCCCTCACACTCCTCCTCCTCTTCTTGATCACCAACATCATCCTACAAACCACCATCCTATGCTGCCTAACTACACTTTCTCCGGTCACCACTTTACAGTCTCCAATCTCCTTCAGACTGGCCCTCCTACATAAGATATAATCCACCTGTGTGCATCTTCCTCCACTCTTTTATGTCACCCTATGCTCCTCCCTCTTGTTAAAATACGTATTCACCACAGCCAAGTCTTTTCGCAAAATCCACTACCATCTGACCTTCTGCATTCCTTTGTTTAACACCATACCTACCCATCACTTCTTCATCTCCTCTGTTCCCTTCACCAACATGCCCATTGAAATCTGCTCCAATCACCACTCTCTCACCCTTGGGTACAGTCATCACCACTTCATCCAATTCACTTAAAATTTTTCTTTCTCATCCATTGCACACCCAACTTGTGGAGCATATGCACTAACAACATTCATCATTACACCATCAATTTTCAGTTTCATAAACATCACTCTATCTGACACTCTTTTCACCTCCAAAACACTCTTAGCATACTGTTCCTTCAGAATAACTCCTACACCATTTCTCCTTCCATCCACACCATGATAAAACAATTTGAACCCACCTAGCCTTACACCCCTTCCATCTGGTCTCTTGCACACACAATATACCAACCTTCCTTCTGTCCATCATATCAGCTAGCTCTTTCCCTATACCAGTCATACTGCCAACATTCAAAGTTCCGACTCTCACTACCACAGTCCTAGCCTTTCTCCTCTCTTCCTGCCTTCGGCCATGTCTTCCGCCTCTTCTCCTCCTTCGGCCAACAGTAGCGCAATATTGCCAGAAATAGCATTGTTAGATCAAAAATCTTAGAAAAATATGTACACACCCATAATACTGCGCGTCAGCTAAGATCATCCAATACTGCCCTACTGATTGTTACCAATTGCTTACATTGCTCAGGCCAATCTCTTTATTCCTATGCAGTTGCTAAGGCCTGGAACTCTCTACCCAGTGACATTAGATGTCTAAATAGTAAACACACTTTCAAATCCCTACTAAAAGATCTCCTATTCAAAATTTGGATATGTTCCTGTACAGAATCAAACTAATTTCACCTGTTCCTGACTTTCAACATGCCTAGATCACAAGTGTACTGTGCAGTTTCACTTAGTGCATAATATTGTGAACCAGGTGTTTAGGCCACCTTTATTGTTATGATTTCTAGTTTATGACCCTGTTTGTCTATGGAAACTTCTTTTTGAATTTTTCACGCAATTGTATATTTGTTGTATAATATACTGTGTAACTGTTTCTCAATATTCTAACCACTGTATGCTGCATCAATTGTAAAACTCTGATTTTTACTCTTTTTATATGTTCTATGCTCTTTGTACAAAATAGCTATGTTTATATAATTTTTGTATTATTTTTATTATTTTTTATAATTTTTTACTATGTATTTGGAGCTTTTCTCTCCGGGCTCTGCTGAAAATGGTCACCTTGTGTCCAGTCGGACTAACCCGGTAAACAAATGGAAAACAAACAAACAAACAAATAAATAAATGATTAAAAATTTGAGTTTAAAAACCAAGTTACTATTTTTCAATAGTGACTTAACAGTGGTGCCAAATACTGTAAGCAAGAAGGGTTAAAGAAAGAAAAAGTAGACAGTAGGAGATGAGAGAGAAAGAAGTATTAGTAGATGTAATACTTTTATGGTATAGGAAAAGGTGGGATGAGGAATAGGAGGACTTAGCCTGAGGTAAGACAGGAGTAGCACCAATTGTTAGGTAGTTTAGCAGTAGTAGTTTGAATTTGTGATGGTGTGGATTTTTTTCTAATTGCAGGAGGGAGAGTATTCCAAAGTTTGGTAACTTTATTGGAATAAAGACAGTCCCTGTGATAGTTGTGTGATTGGGTGACCTTTAATGTAAGTTTGTTGGAGGATCTGAGGGTTCTGGAGTTGAGACTAGGTTGGACAAGATTGGAGAGGGCTGGACAGTTTGTAGGTTGGTGAATTAACTTGTGGACCATCGAAAGTTGGTTGAGAGCTACAAGGCTGGGGAGTTCTAGCCATTTTATTTGAGAGAGTACAGTACAATGATGAGCCTGTGTGGGGCCTTCAAGACAAACTTGTCAATTTTGTGATAGCAAGACTCTGAATTATTTAGGTTAGATTTGCGATATTTGGTGAGAATGTGAGAGCCATAGAGGAGGGAGGAAAAAAGGGGCGAACGGGCAGTGGCAAGCCTGGCGTTGTGTGTTAGAAGTGGAGTGGCCCTATATAAGGTGCCAAGCTTGATATGTAATTTTTTTTATTTGACAGAGAGACATGTTTATCAAAAGTTAGATTCTCATCAATAGTGACCCCTAGGAGTTAAGTGTGAGTTGTGGGTTCTATATTTGTTCTGTTTGAGGAGTGTATTGACAGAGGGGCATGACATGGTTTGGATTTTTTTGTTTTTGAAGATTATTAATTTAGTTTTGTTTGGATTGAGAATTAGTTGATGTTCTGATAAGTATTTTTCTATGCTTTGGAAGGATGATTGCATTTTTAATTGAAGTTCATGGAGTGAGGGGGCAGAGCATATAAGGGTAGCATCGTCAGTGTATTGGACAATTGTGGCTTGGTTGGTTGCAGAGCTGAGGTTGTTTGTGACTAAGATGAAGAATAGGGGGCCAAGGATAGAATCTTGGGGGACACCAACAAAGATGGGGCATAGAGGGGAGACTGTTTTGCCATTTGGTGGCCTGCTGTTGGTTGGAAAGATAACTGAGGAACCATGACAGAGAGGGGGAGCTGATGCCATAGGTAGAGGGTTTATTGGGTAGAAGTTGATGGGAAATGGTGTCAAAGGCTTTTGACGTGTCCAGAAAGATGGAGGAGACTGTTTGGCCTTCATTTAGGAGATGATGAATGGCGTTAGAAAAAGAGATTAGAGCAGTGGAAGTGCTGTGTTTGGGTCTGAAACCATGCTGTGAATTGGATAAGAGATTGTTTGAGACTAGATGGTTAAGGAGCTGTTTGTGGATGCATTTCTCTAAGATTTTTGCTAGGGGGGAAAGAATGGCAATCTATCCCTATTTCTTGAACTTCACCCTTGTTTCATCATCATCCCTTTCCAGTTTGATTATAACCTCCTGCTTGTGTTTTGTATATGAACCCTAATTGTGCAGCTCTAAAATATCCCTTCAAATCAGGTAAACTGAAACCACATTGTTCAATTTAAACGATCAATTTAACCCACTTAACACTTGCCCTCTTTCCCACCCAGATAAATTCCTTCAATTCTTTACTATAGTCCACAACTTCTCTTCTGGTTAATAAAAGTATGCCTGACCCATATAAATGACTAAAGGGACTAAAAACATTTTCACTACTTGTATCTCAATAGCCATATCCATAAATAAGGGTTTCCAGTTTCTCAGTTTTTGTATTATCTTTTGTTTAGACTCTTCCAATATATTTTTAGCTGCCATAACAGAAGACTTTTTAATCTAAACTCTAAATACCTTATCTTATCATTTCTCCATAAATATTGATATTGCTGAACCAATTTGTGTGTGAGTACATAATTGTATATCTTAAAAGACTTAAAACTGTTATAAAATGTTCCTAAACACAGGCATGTCCTTTTCTGTATTTATCAGGTACAAAATTATATCATTTGCAAATGTAACTTTTTCTTGATGACTATACCAATTATATCTTTGTATCTGAGTCCTTTATTTTCTTTGCCAACGGGTCCTTGCTTCCTTTTTCTCAACATTTTGTTCTGAGAAAACAATGTACAGACACTGTTTACAAAGCCCAGAAGCTCTTTTCTTACTTTTTAACAGCATTCACTCACTTCATTGTACTTGATTTGTATACTGTAAAAACGTTTGAATTGCTAGAGTGGGTGTGCTACTTCAAAGTAGTAAAACATTCAATATGTCCTCCACTATTACTGTCTTCCCTTCGGTATATTTTAGCAGCTCGTCTTAAAATCATTAAAAGTACCCATTTCCTGTCTGTCCATCTTCTCTTGTTTAGCAACATGGTGTAGAAGTGTCTCTTCTCTCATAGTATTTGCCTAAGCTATGAAACAGTTAATTGAGGCTCAGCACCAGCTTTTTCTTTAAAGCAACATACACAATGCCCTCCTTGATGCAACTAGTCTCTCTCTGATGACATTCATTCATTCATACATTTCTTGTACCTGCTTTATCCTATTCAGAGTTGCAGAGAGCCAGAGCCTATCTCAGCAAGGAATAGGCATAGGATGGAGAGCCAGTTCTGGATGGGATGCCAGTCTGTAGTATGATGTACACACACACACACACACACACACACACACACACACACACACACACACACACACACACACACACACACCCCTCTATTGTCAATTTATAATTCAGGCTTTGTGATTTTGGAGAAAACGGGAGATCCTGACAAAAAATGATAGGCGCATATGGAGGACATGCAGACTCCACATAAAAGGAACCCTAGAACTAACTGGACAACCAAGCACTGTGAGGCAGCACCCCCCCCTCAACTGAGAGACTAAGAAACTCTGCACACTCCTGCAGAACTTATGGCCTCTATTCAAGCCTATTCTTCATGCCTGGGAGGTATTTTAGTTTAAAAAAAAATTATATATATATATATATATTTATTTTATTTTATTTTACATTTGTTGACCGGGCTAGTCTGGCTGGATATATGTCCATTTTCAGCAGAGGCCCGAGGAGAAAAGCTCCACTATATACTGGTACATTACATAAAATACATCACTGTAAGATACAAATTATAAGGATCTAAAGAACTATTTGAATGTAGGATAGTCACAATACAGGAACATTTTTACAGAAATGTAAAATTCTTAAAATACTTTGTGGATCCCTATTCCCATATTATTAGCAAAAGCAGGAGTAGTAATATTGAAAGTGAGAAGGTGGTAACACACACAAAGGTCTAAACAATATAAATAGTATTAATAGTTATGATAAAACATTTGTGCCAGGGCACAAGTTTTAAGAAATAGATTTGCACAGCAGGGAGCAACATGTAGGTTTAAGTGAGAGGAGAGACGACAGGTTGCAGTATTGTATCAAGTAAAGAGAAGAGATGTTAAAGGAAAAGTAATATCTAAGTGGATACTAGGTGAGCTACAGAGGAGGAGTGAATGCTAATAGTAGAGACAAAGTAGAAAAGTAATGGAGAGAACTGCAAAGAGAGTTGGGTGCTGAGGTCAGCCAGGATTAGAGCAAGGGCATAGCCAGTTAGATTTGAAATGGTTCCTTAGTTGTTTCTTGAAAAGTTTTGATGAGCCTAGGGAGGTCAGTTCTATGGGAAGTTTGTTCCAGTATGAGCCAACAACATTTGTAAACAAGGAGTCACCAGCTCTATTGCGTGATTTGAGAGTGGTGACTAGCAGTTTGTTTGCTGAGCGGAGGGAACTAAGATTCCTGTATAGGGTGACAAGGTTATTAAGTATTGGTGTATTGTTAGGGTAATGGAGAATTTTAGGGGTGATAACTAATTGATGGAGGAGAATAAGATTTTGAAGTTCAAGCCAGTCGAATTTTTTGAGATTAACACAATGATGGGTACGAAATGGGGAACCTGTGGCAAATCTGGCAATGCTATGGTAGGCTGTGGCAAGTTTCTGAAGGTTAGATTTTGAAAGGTTGATAAAGGATGGGGAGGCATACAATAGTATAGAGATGAGATGAGTTTGGGCTAGAGACACCCTGCTAGTTGGTGTAAGAAAGGGCTTGAGTCTATAGAGGGCACCTATCTTTTTATTAAGAGCTTTGATGGTTAGGTCAATGTGGCAATCAAAATTTAGTTGATTATCTATTGTAAAGCCTAGTAGTTTAGTGGAATAATCAGGTGTAATGATAGTGCCATTGTCAGACACAATAGAGAAGGAGAAGGGGGCAGACTTAAGGGTAGGTGAGAAAAGTAATAATTTGTTTTTTTTGGGATTGAGGAGGAGACAGATATGTTGGAACCATTTTTCTGCTGCTGTAAAAACATTTTGGGTGGAAGAATGGAGTTCAACTGGAGATACAGCAGAACAGATGAGAGTTGAATCATCTGCATACTGAATACATGTGAATGTTGGGAGTGAAATAGATAGGTTATTTCTAAATATGGAGAAAAGAAGGGGACCTAGGATGGATCCTTGTGGGACACCTATAGTAGTTGGTAATAGAGGAGATTGTGTACTTTGCCATTTAACTGATTGTTTTCTGTCAGAGAGATAGCTTCTAAACCATGAAGTAGTAGAGGGGGCGAAGGATGAGGTTGACAGAGTGTCTAAGAGTAAGTTGTGGGAGATCATATCAAATGCTTTTGATAGCTCTAGGAATATGGCTGAGACTAATTTGTTGTTGTTTCTTATGTGGTTAATCTGATTGGTAAAGGAGAGTTGAGCAGTGGTTGTGCTATGGTTTGGGCAGAAACCATGCTGTGTGGGGGAGAGGAGATTTTCTGAGGATAAGAAGTGCATTACCTGGATGTGAATACATTTCTCCAGAAGCTTGGAAAGGGGGGGACAAGATAGCAATTGGCCGGTAGTTTGATAGTTCGTAGGAGTTTTCACCTTTGTGAAGGGGAATTATATGTGACACTTTCCATAGATGGGGTACCGTACGTAGGTTTCTTGTATAAAGTGGTTTATAAGAATTGAGACAGGGTAGGCTAGTAATCATGCAGCTAATTTTAGAAAATTTGTTGTTAAACTATCTGCTGCTAGTATTGTGGGTTTTAGTTTAGAGAGTAGCTTTTTAACTGAAGTGATTGGTACAGGTGAGAGTGTGAAGGTGGGTATGTTAGTTTGTTCTACAGTTGGGGTGGTTTTAGTGTTCTTGTTGTATAGTTGGATAGAGAGTGTGAGGACAGATTCTGTGAAGTGATGGTTGAATTCTGAAGCTATGCTGTCATTATCAGAATTGTTGTTGGGAGATGGGGTGGTGGTTTTGCCCAGTTTTAGAAGGGTATTGAAGGCCTGCCAGAACTTTTGGGGGGGTTCTAGAGTGCTTGTTTTGGATGTCTAAGAAGTAGTTCTTTTTATCTACTTTTGTTTGGGTTTTGGCCTTATTTCGTAGTTCTTGATATTTCTATCTTTCTTAGTGTTATTCTTTTTCCAGGTTTTTTAGGCATTGTCTCTGGCTTTTATTAAGGCTTTTTTTGCCCTATTTAGCCATGGGGAATAGTTAACTTTAGTCCTGAGTTCCCTTTTGGGAGCTAGTATAGTTAGTACATTCATAAAAGTAGTATTAAAAAAATCAACTGCCTGATCTAAAGGTAGAGTTTTTAGTGGATTCCAGTCCTGTTGCTGGAGCATACTGTTAAAAGTTTGTGGATTAACTTTGTGCTAGTCACCTTGAATAGCTTGGGTTTGGGTAGTTTTGCCTGTTTATGAAGGAGGAATGTGGGGCAGTGGTCACTCAGTGTATCAGGTAAGCAGCTCACATGAACATTTTCTGTGGGGATATTAACTAGTGTCCAATCTAGAATGGAGGTTCTATTGGATTTTTTGTCTACTCTGGTGGGTTCTTGGATTAGTTGTGAGAATCCAAATAAGTTAATATGGTTTTAGGGGTTGTTGGAATTGCAGGCAGGTCTAGTTTAAGTACTGATAAATCATCCAGAAGCTTAAAGTGTCTAGCAGAAGTTGATGGTTCACCATATCAAAGGCTTTAGAGAGGTCAAGGAATAAAGCAGAGGAGAAAAGGTTGTTATTGCAATTTTTGTTGATATTGTCTGAGAAGGAGAGAAGAGCAGTGGAAGTGCTATGGAAAGGTCTAAAGCCATGTTGGGAGTCTGCAAGTAGGCTATTATGTAAGAGATGATTTAAAAGCTGTTGGTGTATACAACATTCCATAATTTTAGATAGTGGTGATAGTAGGGCTATGGGACGGAAATTAGTAAGTTCATTAGTGTTTCCTCCTTTATGCAGAGGAATGATGTGGGAGACCTTCCAGAGGGAATTTGGTTATTGTTCTGTTAATTAAGATTGAGACTGGGTATGCTAGTTCTGCTGCTGCTAGTTGCAGATATTTGGCTGATAGTTGCTCGGCTGATGGAGTGCATGGTTTAAGTTTTGAGAGTAACTTACGTATATAGGTTGTGGAGACTGTTCAAAATTTTAGAGTGGGGGTGTTTATTTGAGGAGAGGTCTTTTGAAGGGAAGTGGAGGGAGCCATGGTGTTTGCTAGAGAGGTGACTGTTTCAGAGAAGAAGTTGTTGAATGTATTGGCAATTATGTTGGGAGGGGTCTGAGCTAGGTTAGTTGGAGTAGGTGTTTTGGTATTCCCTGGATGGAGCAGTTTCTTGATTCCTGACCAGAATTTTTTGGGGTTAAGATTTTGGTTTGGTTGATATTGAAGGTAATATTTTTTTTTATCAAGATAGGTGAGTTTTTTGTAGTATTTCTAAGGTGTTTGAAGTTTTGATGGTCAGTTGGGTTTGCTCCATTTTGACCATAGTTTTTCTTAGCAAAGTTTGCTTGGTTTCTTTAGAAAGCCAAGGCAAGTGGATCCTGTTCTAATTAAGATGATGGTCAAGAATTTGAAGAAATGTGTTGTTGAAGAGGTAACTGCTTCATCTAGGAGGTGTTTTAGAGCTGACCAGTTGAACTCTTTGAGTTCATTACAGAAAGTAGGAAGGTTAAAGTTTTTTATAGTATGATAGCTAGCCTGTTTGAGATTGTTATGTTTTTGTTTAGTGATGTAGGTGAGGAGATGGTCGCTGATATTATCTGGGAGTGTTCCAGTTTTGTACAAGAGGTGATTGTTGTTGACTAATATCCAGTCCAGGATGGCTTGTTTATTGGTAGCTTTGTGTATCCTGGTTGGGGAGTTTATGGTTTGTTGAAAATTAAAGAGGTTGAGGTGATAGGTGGGTTTTGGTGTTATGCAGGAGTTCCAATCAATATTAAAGTCTCCTAATATTATGGTTTCCTGAGGAAAGTTACAGAAGAGCCAGCTAAGAATGTTTTCAAGTGTATTTAAGTTGTTGCCAGGGGGATATAGGAACATATTATATATATTATTATATATATGGCTTTGCTTTTATTTATTTGGAATTTGCTGCAGAGTATTTCAGCATTGGCAGGGGAGGGAGGCAGGGAGTTAATTGAGGACACCTGCATGTCAGATTTATAGAGAGGCAACTCCCACCCTTTGTTTACGATCCTGCCTTAAAATGCCAGGTGGTAATTTCATTGTCTTTGGTACCTGGTTTAAGCCAGGTTTCAAAGACAGAGGATATCAAATGTGTAGAGGTCAATTAAAGCATGGAGTTGTGTGATTTTGTTAATGTTTAGGTGCTATTGAGAGTTAGAGAGTGAACTCAAGAGGTTAGTAGTTTGGTTAAGAGTGGTGGGGAATTTTCAGGGCCAGGGTTGGGGTGAATGTCCCGTAACAGTAGGAGTGTTTGTGGGAGTGGCTCTTGAGTTTTAAAGGGTATTAGGTAGAACTTTGTTGTGGAAAGAGAGGGACAAGATAGCAATTGGCCGGTAGTTTGATAGTTCGTAGGAGTTTCCACCTTTGTGAAGGGGAATTATATGTGACACTTTCCATAGATGGGGTACCGTACGTAGGTTTCTTGTATAAAGTGGTTTATAAGAATTGATACAGGGTAGGCTAGTAATCATGCAGCTAATTTTAGAAAATTTGTTGGTAAACTATCTACTGCTAGTGTGGTGGGTTTTAGTTTAGAGAGTAGCTTTTTAACTGAAGATGTTGGTACAGGTGAGAGTGTGAAGGTGGGTATGTTAGTTTGTTCTACAGTTGGGGTGGTTTTAGTGTTCTTGTTGTATAGTTGGATAGATAGTGCGAGGACAGATTCTGTGAAGTGATGGTTGAATTCTGAAGCTATGCTGTCATTATCAGAATTGTTGTTGGGAGATGGGGTGGTGGTTTTGCCCAGTTTTAGAAGGGTATTGATGGCCTGCCAGAACTTTTGGGGGAGGGGTTCTAGAGTGCTTGTTTTGGATGTCTAAGAAGTAGTTCTTTTTATCTACTTTTGTTTGGGTTTTGGCCTTATTTCGTAGTTCTTGATATTTCTATCTGTCTTAGTGTTATTCTTTTTCCAGGTTTTTTAGGCATTGTCTCTGGCTTTTATTAAGGCTTTTGTTGCCCTATTTAGCCATGGGGAATAGTTAACTTTAGTCCTGAGTTTCCTTTTGGGATCTAGTATAGCTAGTACATTCATAAAAGTAGTATTAAAAAAATCAACTGCCTGATCTAAAGGTAGAGTTTTTAGTGGATTCCAGTCCTGTTGCTGGAGCATACTGTTAAAAGTTTGTGGATTAACTTTGTGCTAGTTACCTTGAATAGCTTGGGTTTGGGTAGTTTTGCCTGTTTATGAAGAAGGAATGTGGGGCAGTGGTCAGTCAGTGTATCAGGTAAGCAGCCCACATGAACATTTTCTGTGGGGATATTAACTAGTGTCCAATCTAGAATGGAGGTTATACTGGATTTCTTGTGTACTCTGTTGGGTTCTTGGATTAGTTGTAAGAATCCAAATAAGGTAATATGGTTTGAGGGGTTGTTGGACTTGCAGGCTAGCTAGTCTAAGTTTAGGTCACCTAGCAGGATGGTTTCTTGGGGTAGGTTGATTGTGGCAGATTGTAGTATCTCTTCTATTATAGGTGAGTTATTTCCTGGTGGAATATAACTACAGAGGATGTTGATAGCAGGATGGTTTCTTGGGGTAGGTTGATTGTGGCCCATTGTAGTATCTCTTCTATTATAGGTGAGTTATTTCTTGGATGAATAAGGATGTTGATAGCAGGATGGTTTCTTGGGGTAGGTTGATTTGTAGTATCTCTTCTATTATAGGTGAGTTATTTCCTGGAGGAATATAGGATGTTGATAGCAGGATGGTTTCTTGGGGTAGGTTGATTCCATTGTAGTATCTCTTCTATTATAGGTGAGTTATTTCCTGGAGGAATATAACTACAGAGGATGTTGATAGCAGGATGGTTTCTTGGGGTAGGTTGATTGTGGCCCATTGTAGTATCTCTTCTATTATAGGTGAGTTATTTCCTGGAGGAATATAACTACAGAGGATGTTGATAGCAGGATGGTTTCTTGGGGTAGGTTGATTGTGGCCCATTGTAGCATCTCTTCTATTATAGGTGAGTTATTTCCTGGAGGAATATAACTACAGAGGATGTTGATAGCAGGATGGTTTCTTGGGGTAGGTTGATTGTGGCCCATTGTAGTATCTCTTCTATTATAGGTGAGTTATTTCCTGGAGGAATATAACTACAGAGGATGTTGATAGCAGGATGGTTTCTTGTGGTAGGTTGATTGTGGCCCATTGTAGTATCCCTTCTATTATAGGTGAGTTATTTCCTGGAGAATATAACTACAGAGGATGTTGATAGCAGGATGGTTTCTTGGGGTAGGTTGATTGTGGCCCATTGTAGTATCCCTTCTATTACAGGTGAGTTATTTCCTGGAGGAATATAACTGCAGAGGATGTTGATAGCAGGATGGTTTCTTGGGGTAGGTTGATTGTGGCCCATTGTAGTATCTCTTCTATTATAGGTGAGTTATTTCCTGGAGGAATATAACTACAGAGGATGTTGATAGCAGGATGGTTTCTTGGGGTAGGTTGATTGTGGCCCATTGTAGTATCTCTTCTATTATAGGTGAGTTATTTCCTGGAGGAATATAACTACAGAGGATGTTGATAGCAGGATGGTTTCTTGGGGTAGGTTGATTCTGGCCCATTGTAGTATCCCTTCTATTATAGGTGAGTTATTTCCTGGATGAATATAACTACAGAGGATGTTGATAGCAGGATGGTTTCTTGGGGTAGGTTGATGTGGCCCATTGTAGTATCTCTTCTATTATAGGTGAGTTATTTCCTGGAGGAATATAACTACAGAGGATGTTGATAGCAGGATGGTTTCTTGGGGTAGGTTGATTGTGGCCCATTGTAGTATCTCTTCTATTATAGGTGAGGTATTTCCTGGAGGAATATAACTACAGAGGATGTTGATAGCAGGATGGTTTCTTGGGGTAGGTTGATTGCAGCCCATTGTAGTATCTCTTCTATTACAGGTGAGTTATTTCCTGGAGGAATATAACTGCAGGGAATGTTGATAGCAGGATGGTTTCTTGGGGTAGGTTGATTGTGGCCCATTGTAGTATCCCTTCTATTATAGGTGAGTTATTTCCTGGAGGAATATAACTACAGAGGATGTTGATAGCAGGATGGTTTCTTGGGGTAGGTTGATTGTAGGCCCATTGTAGTATCTCTTCTATTATAGGTGAGTTAGTTCCTGGAGGAATATAACTTCAAAGGATGTTGATATCAGGATGGTTTCTTGGGGTAGGTTGATTGCGGCCTATTGTAGTATCTCTTCTATTATAGGTGAGTTATTTCCTGGATGAATATAACTGCAGAGGATGTTGATTCTCTTTTTGTTTTTAAGGGACATAACGGAGCCTAATGTCTCTGCATTCTGGAATTTGGGAAGTGGGGTTTTTAGTGATTGGAGGTTGAGTGTATTTTTAAATAAGATTGCAACTCCACCTCCCTTTTTGGTACCTCTATCTTGCCTTAGGATGTTATAGCCAGGGGAAGAATTTCTTCATTTTGTGTGGCAGGTTTTAGCCAGGTCTCTGTAACAGTATGTCTGGGGAGTAATGGGACATGAATGCATGAAAGTCATGTAGTTTGTTGGGTATGCTACGTGTGTTTATATTGATACTAAGTAGGTCTGACGTGTTTCTAGGATAGGATTGGGTTGGTTGGACCTGGTTTGGGGTGTATATCCCCTGAGATTAGTAGTCATTTTCTGAGGAATAGTGTGAGTTTTATGACACAGGCTATATCTATGTGTTTTTTGGGTACTGTTAAACTTTTGTGAGGTAGTATGGTTGCTGTTTTGTTTATGTAGAGTAATGAGTTGTTGTTAAATAGTATGGAGCATATTACTATATTTGTGTGAGGTTGTCTGTTATGTGGTAGGTAGTGTTCGTTGGTATGTTAGAGTGTGTGGATGTGGTGTAAGCTAGAGTGGTGAGAGTTAGTAGTAGTAGTCCTAGTGTGCCTTGCATGGTGTGGGTGGGGTGTACAGAGGAGGTTGTTGTGAGGTGGAGGGTGTGGAGTGGAAGTGGGAGTGGGTCTGATGACTGAGGGATGGTAATAGGCTGTTGTGGAGGGGGTGTGGATATATGGGCTATAAGTGTAGGAGTATTGGGGTGGGTGGGTTTTGGGGGCAGGGGGAGTAGCAGAGTGAGCCCAAAGGGCGAATGAAGTGGGCTAGTGCAAGAGAACCTAAAGCTGCAAAAACCTATCAGTAACAGCAAGAGATTTACTGAGTGAGAAGGTAGCTTAGCCTAAAGATAAGGTAAGGTAAAATTCAATAATAATTCATCTGTGGTTAGCTTCCCTAGCAGGGAGTGGAAAGTTGGAACTATAGAATGGGGACTATGCTTCAACTAAAAATTCCTCCCAGCTATGGTAAGAAGGGTGGATTAGTAGAGTATGTTCCTACTGAGTGGCCAACTTCAGTAAAGCTCTCCAAGTTAGAAGCTGAATGGAGCTCAATCCAGCTGTGCTCACCTCACAGAGATGGTCACAAAGTACGAGAAAATTGTTAAAAACAAATTCAATGAAGGACACACACACACACACACACACACACACACACACACACACACACACACACACACACACACACACACTTATGTATATAGGTCTGTTTGTGTATATATCTATCTGTATATATCTATGTCTATATCTACATCTATATCTATATATGGGTTCACTACTAAATATCGAAATTCCACAATCCCAACACTCTGAATAAGGACACCCAGAATCTCGAGATTGTGGAATCTCAAATAAAAAAAAAAATAAATAAATAAAACACAAAAACATCAGGAATAATGTTTTTGCAGGGGTCAAGTCCCCCCTGCAACCCCCACACTCCCTGCAACTTAAATATACCAACTCCAAGATCGCACTACAGTGGAGAGAATGACAAAGTTCCCATTCCGCACTGTACGGCAATCTCCATTCACAGTTTTGGAGATTCTGCAATCTTGAGGTTCTGGGTGTCGGTATTCAGAGCATTGGGATTGTGGAATTTTGATATTTAGTAGCGAACCCCTATATATAGATAGATATAGATATACATAGATATGTATGTTTATATATTGCCACACAAATATCCCTCCTTCCTAAAATTCTATATGCCACTGAAGATACTGCAGTTAAGTTCAGTTTCAGGTGGCTTTACAAGCAGTCCAAAAAGCACTTCAGTTTCTCTGGTCTTTTCACCCCCACTGTTACCTTGCAGTCATTAGGAGTCATAACAATTTTGAAGGCCTCCAACTGCTAGAGATACTACCACATTGCCAAGCATGTACTATCTTCATTGTGTAACTACAGTGTGACCCTAAGTTCTCTTTGCTATGAAGATAAGATAGAACAACTTATGCTTGGTTGCCAGATTCCAGTAAGGTTCTTCATGTTTTTCTCCTTATCTTTTGAATCCTCTTACTCACATTCACTCCTACTACAGATGCATACCACTTGGCTATAATTTAAAAGTAGTTGTCTGTTTCTACACAGACATCTACTGCCTTTCCGATGTCTTCAAAATGCATTCATTAAGCACAGGAAAAGAGTCACTCAGCAGAAGGAGCATGAGGCAAAATATATGGAAAGTCACTTACCAGCTGTTGTGTTAACAGGTCTCAGCCAAGTGAGGAGGCCATAGCAAATGCATTCAAGTACCCCTTTGAAACAAAATCCATTGATCTGACTGAGGCAATGTCTTCCATTTACTTTTACAGTTGTTATCAGATCATGAAAGCAAGAGATTGCATGGAGTAGTGCCTAAAAGTACCCTATTTTCTGCCTCCTCTTATGTTTTCTAGTTCTTCAAACTGTTTGGTGAAAGTCAACAGTCCTATTAATTTGTTCATTTTCATGATGAGCATGACTGCTACACAAGCTAATTAGCTTCTGTTATTAATGGAATAATCCATATTCATAGTTCATGTGTATCAGATGAACCTACAGAATCAAACAAACAGGAGTGGGAGCTATTATCTGCGTGCTAGTGATTGGGGTCTCTACACAATACCCTCCATTGAAGGCCAGTGAATTCTGCAATTGCTTTACTGTCTCTCTGTCCTCTGAATGGATGAACTAGCATCAGCTGCTCTCTCAGATTGTCCCCTGCACAGCCCCTTCAGCACCCATGCCACTAATCAACAGAATCACCTGGGTCACAGTGGGGCTTTATTATTCTAGGCCATGAGCTGGGGCCTGCTTAAGGTTTTGTTAATATATATATATGTTGTTATTTATATTAGGTAATTGTACTGCATAGATATTTACATTATCTGATATTAATGGTGACTTGTGTTGCCCGTGACTTTTGATGTCATTTAATGCAAAGCCAGTTACATATATTTTATGCTAAGAAACCTCTACACTTTATGGCAATGTTTGTATCTGTGAGGAGTTTCTCCCAGAGCTATTTAAATAGGTCATCTGCCCAGCTCAAAAAGAAGCTGATCAGCAACACACACACACACACACACACACACACACACACACACACACACACACACACACACACACACACACACACACACACACACACACACACACAAAATGAGTTTTGACTACCAACTACAAAATAATAAGCTGACGTTTAATAACCCAGGATATCAGTTTATGTCATTGTAACATCAGCTGAAAAGCAATATATGCATGTACTTGTGTGTGTCTGTACCCATGAGAAATGTCAGTGTAGGTGGAGAGGGGGAGTAGGAGAAAAAAATGGTTGCAAAAGGAGAAACAAATTAAAGATGCAAAAAAAGAACTGATTATGGGTAAGGCTGAATAAAATGGTCTGCAGAATTCCACAAATTCCACAAATTATGCAGGAATGTAAAAGGATGTAAATGATGGAGAAGGGAAATAAGTGGAAAGGTGTTAGAAAACTGCAACAAATTACGAGAAGCACAATTAGTAAATGAAAATGGCTAGTAAAATCAATGGGCCATTCAGTCAAATGAATTGCAGATTGTTTAGGGGAAATAGTGCTTTGTTTCCATATTACTTCTCTGGTAAGAATCATAAGGCCGAGGTTCCAAACATGTACTTCATTAACAGTGACAAAGTGAAATACATTTGTGTGAGTATCTGTATTCCTAATAGACCAGTAATAGTTCCAAAATAATTAAATATTTGACACTTTCTCCCAGGTCAGTATTTTGCAAATGCTAAGAGCAGCTTTACAGGCTTCCTGGGGAGACCCACACAAGAATGATCATTTTTTTCTTTCTTTCTTTTTTTTTCTTTTAGGTATTTTTTTATGTTGGAATCAGGATAAATGCAGACAAATGATTCAGTAAATGTATATCCTTTCTAGAAATTCTGCAATGAATAAATAATGTACTACATGGAATTTAATTGTGTGTGTGTGTGTGTGTGTGTGTGTGTGTGTGTGTGTGTGTGTGTGACTGTTTGTATGATGTAGAGTAGCTTCTGAAGTCTGGTAAATGTCACCTAACTACTCACCAGAGATTATTAATGCACAAAGCAAAGTTTGCTTATTTTGATGGCTTAATATATTCTATGGCTTGGGTAAGATTCCTGTGACAAAGTCTGAAAACTCATGCCATGTCCTAGGTAAACAACAGCACCTTTCCTAGAAATAATACAATATATTCCATTACTGAAAGTAGAGAAAAACTCTTTTTTAATGTGAAAGATGCATTTTTGTCTTCTAATTTTAGTAATCCTGGAAATATATCTGTAACTGATGGAGAGAAATTTGGTATATGTATATATGTATCAAACTTGGAGGAATTCTTAATGGAATGTAACTTGTTTCTTACAGTGGAAGCTTAAATAATCTTACCTACCATATCCACTAAATCAGTCTTCTTAAAACTTAGATACATGAAAGCTGACATGTATATCAATTTTTTTATTCGCATGGAGATACATACATTACAATGGCTGCATGTTCTGCTTGGTATACTACATGTCAATTATATATGCCTTGCTGTCACTTACTGATGTGAGTTAGAGTTACTGACTACTTCATACTTCTGTATGCAAGTATGGACTGTGGATTAGGATATTATGTTAGCCCGAAATCAACTCAAGTTCATCTATGTCTGCCTGTCTCTTTGTTTATCTATCTATCTATACATCTGACTGCATGTCTGCCCATTTATCCGTCTCTCTAGATATCCATTTATTTTTACTGAGCAACTAAAAAAAAGACTATCAATGAGAAACTCATTTTCAGCCATAGCCTAGTTACCATAAGAACATAATATAATGACATGCCAAAATGGTGCCTGTTGGAATTCGGAGGACCATAACTGAGATCCCTAGAACTACAGTACTCCAAATGTAAATATACAGGAATACAGACTGAGTTCATGACTCTGCTATCAGGATATAGTCCCCCTGCTCTGAGGCACAGCGATTTTAGAATTAGTATGTGTAACTACAGGGAGAATTGGGGAATTTGACTGCCATGCTAAGGAGTGTAGGTATATGGAAAAGCTCCCCCCATGAGAATGTTTCATGGATGTAGCAGTGAGTTTTGGAATTCCCTCTCTCTCTTTTTTTTAATGGCATCACAGTTTTTTTTCTGATTGTCAGTACTTGCTAGAGTTTAATTCTTGGCTGGGGTGCCTTTTATCTGAAGTCTTCATTTCCTCCCTGTCATGCTCCAGATTCCTCCCACATTCCAAAGACATGCAGTAGGTTGACTGGACAGTCTAAATTGGCCATAGGTATGAGTGTGCATGCATGTGTATGATATAGAAGAACAACCATGAAAGGGCTATCTACCCAGCAATGTGAACCTTGGCTGTAGATGATTGTCACTGTTGAAGTGACGCCCTGATCCCATGTGCTTAGATGGTAAAAGGGGTTGTGGATTGATGTCTGGTTAGTACTTGTAGTATTGGTCTTATACATTCATTGTTAAGTCAGCAGAAAACAATAAGAAATTACAATCCACATCAGATTACATTATAACTCACTGCAGAATGGATAATTACTTTCTAGATGACTAAAATACTTTTAAAAATGCCTTAAGACTTTAATAAACTGCCTTTACATTATCTACTAAAGTGAGGCATAATAAACCAAAAAACTGAGTGTATTCCTGATTTGTAACCACAAAGCTTTATTGGCCTGACTGTAACTCTAAAGACTTAAAAAGTTAAAAAAGTCACGGGGATTCAGTAGCCATATAGCTGAAACACTTGATGTCCTTAAGGGCTCATTTGCATATATCCTGTGGGCCTCTACTACAGGAGGTTTAAGGTATCATACAGTGAAAACTCTGGCTTGGCTGAGTATTTCTTGCAGTTTTTACCTTTCTATTGGATCACAATGCCTATGACATCTGAAAGCATTTTGCTAAGGAAAACAAAT
>NC_056735.1:1869368440-1869388440 GCF_019279795.1 Protopterus annectens
AACATAAATATATATTTTCAGTTGATACCATAGAACAATCACTGTTTGTTTAAAAGTTTACTTAGTCTTTTCCATGAATTGTATGAGGAGGTGATTCTTGTGGTTCTTGTTTTTATTGTAATAATCTCCAAATGGCTAATTTCAGAAGCAGTGTTTCTGAATTCATTAAAGGAGGGGATAATGTCACTTTTCCAGTCCCTTGTTATTACTTTCCTTGCAATTGACAGTATACTCCACAAAACTGGATATTTCACCTTTGTAACACATTCAGGTATTGGAGTATTAGAGAGAACCAAGGATTCGGTCAATATAAATGTATCATATAATAAAGCCTGTAAGAAATACATTTTTCCCAGTATGTTTTAATTTCAACATATTCAAAAGATATATGTTCCCAGTCAGCTTTCTCATCTAATTTACATCTCCAACAAGTGATTCTAGTTTTAGATATGATTTTTATTTTATGTGGTGTAAAAAAAATGATCTGTGTATATATTTCCATGAGAACAATTTCCATTTAAGTGAGGATATAGTTAGTTTAGATGATTTTAAAATTAGTCGTTTATCTTCTTCACTTGGGATTTTTTGTTTATATTCTTAAAATAGTTCCAGAACGATTGTTTAATGTATTGTAACTCTGCTTTTATTGTTTTATATGTTTTGGATACTATGTTTTTACTTTCTATTCTTATTGTATATGAATCATTAAAAAAATCAATAAACTTTGGAATAGATTTTTTTAACTGTTGGTTGTATAATCTCTGTTCTTTTTTCAACATATTGTACACAATTTTGAACATGTAACTTTTAGTTATGTACTTACCATAACTTTAGATGTTTGGGATCCATCTCGCCTACATTCAATACTGATGGGCTCGGAGCCGATCCCTCGGCTCCGACTCGGCACGCTATGCTATAGAGCGAGGCCTCTTATTGGCTGAGCTATTTCTTATCCCAGGATTTACCACCACTAATCCCCCAGATCTTGTTTGTCCGCATTCATGCACACATGCACAACATGTTTATATAACATTGTTAGATGTTTCAAGATGAAACAACAGGATTCGGACCTTCTGATATCCTCTGATCTCCAAGGAAGGGGGAAGGAGGGTGGGTTATTGGGAATGTAGGCGAGATGGATCCCAAACATCTAAAGTTATGGTAAGTACATAACTAAAAGATGTTATATGATCCTATCTCGCCTACATTCAATACTGATGGGACAGCGTCCCTAGCACCTAAATCCTGGGTGGCTCATTGGAAAACACTCCTGAGCACTGTGGAACCAAATGAAGCTCGTCCTCTAGATGCCACATCCAATTTGTAGTGGGAAATGAAAGTGTGCGGGGAAGACCATGTAGCCGCAGCACAAATGTCACTAATGGCAAGCTTAGAATGAAATGCTATCGAAGTAACCATAGCCCTTGTAGAATGAGCTTTGACAGAGGTGGTAAGCTCTTTGTTAGAATAAGAATAAGCTTGAGTAATACAGTCCCTGATCCATTTGGCAATAGTGACCTTTGTGACTGCTTTGCCCAATTTATTGTCTGCAAAGAATACAAACAACTGATATGTTTTTTTGTTTGTTTGGTCCTATCTAAATAAAAACGCAACTGCCTGTGAACATCTAATGTGTGGAATATGAATTCCGCTTTGTTAGAATACTTCGGAAAGAAGACTGGAAGTTCTAATGATTGTTGTAGGCAGAAACTGGAACAAACTTTAGGGACAAAGGATGGATTTGGCCTGAGAGATACTCTGTCTTTGTGAAAAAACAAGTACGGAGGTTTTACAGACAAAGCTTGAAGCTCTGAAACCCTTCTGGCAGAAGTAATCGCCACCAGAAAGGCAGTCTTCCACGATAGAAATTTTAAATCACGTCACTGCCGGTTCGAAGGGGAAGGAAGTTAAGGTGCGTAACACCACATCGAGATCCCATGGAGGAGCAGGATGAGAAATCGGAGGTCTTAAAAGCGCAGCACCTTTCAAGAAGGTCTTACACAATCTGTTGCTCATTAAAGGTGGGTTTATAGATTTGTGAAAATTGGAAATAGCTGCCAATTGAACCTTGATGGTAGAGACTGAAGAGCCTTGATTGAAAAGAGAAGTTAGAAATTTCAGTACTTCTGATACGGGAATAGAGATGGGATCCAGGCCCCGGAGTTGAGCCCAAATAGCAAATCTTTTCCATTTGCTAGAATACAATTTATTTGTAGCAGACTTGTGGGCCAAAGATAAGATGTGTACAACTTCTGGATCCAATGTATGACTCCTGACTATAGTCGGAAGAGGAGGAGCCAAGCCGTCAATTTTAAGGTGTGTAGGGACTGGTGGAATAGTCCCGACTGATGAACCAAAAGGTCTGGGATCTGATCCAGGAACCATGGCCCTTCCAGAGCATATTTCCGAAGATAGGGAAACCATACTTGACGAGGCCAGTAAGGAGCAACTAAGATCATCTTGCTCCCTAAGAGAGATGCCTTTTGGATTACCCTGGGAAGGAGAGGAACTGGGGGGAAGGCATAAAGCAAGCCGGTGGGCCAAGGACGGGCAAGTGCATCCATGGGGCTCTTCCCCGGAGCCGGGGTTAGGGAGAAGAACTTTTTGCACTTTGCATTCAGTGGAGTCGCGAAGAGGTCGCAACACGGAACTCCCCATTTGCTGAAAATTTGATTTGCAACTGTAATGTTCAGAGACCATTCGTGAGGAGAGAGGATGGTTCTGCTCAGTCTGTTGGCTATCACATTGGACTTGCCCGGGATATGAGTAGCCACTAGAAAGCGTTTGGTCGACACTGCCCATTCCCAAACTCTCATGGCCTCTCTGCAAAGAGGATAGGATCTGGTCCCTCCCTGTTTGTTCAGGTACCAGACAACTGACATGTTGTCCGAGTGAATGACAATTACGCCCTGAGGGAGGTAATCATGAAGGGCTTGAAGGGACAGAAGCACCGCCCTCATTTCTAGGATGTTGATATGAAGTAGGGTCTCTTCTGGGTGCCATTTGCCTTGGACTGACCTGCCCAGGGAATGCCCCCCCACCCCATCTGGGAGGCGTCCGTGGTCAAAGTGGCTGCAGGAGGAGGAGGCGGAACAAAGGGTCGTCCCTGATCCAAATTGGAGGGCACTAGCCACCAGTGAAGGTCCCGTTTGCAGGTTTCCGTGATCCATATGAGGTGACTGAGAGGGAGTTCCTGAAAGGACCACTGAGCTGAAAGAAGCCACTGGAGAATTCTCATGTGCAACCTTGCCAGGGGGACTAGAAGAACCGTGGCGGACATGGATCCCAATAGCTGCAGGACCATTCTGGCTGGGGCTTTGGATCTGGGAAGTAAGGCTCGAACTTGAGCCTGTATGGTTTGTATCTTGTCTGTAGGTAGATAGACCCGCATTCGGTTTGAGTCTATCTCTACCACTATGAATCTTATGCGTTGAGATGGCAGCAGCACAGACTTTGGCCAATTGAAGGTGATTCCAAGGGAATTGCCCAGTGATATAGTGGCTTGTAGGCTCCGCAATAGTAGATGCTTGGAGGTGGCAGTTAGGAGCCAGTCGTCTAGATACGGAAACACCTGGAATCCTAGACTTCTCAGGTGAGCAGTCACGACTGCCAAACATTTGGTGAACACCCTGGGGGCTGTGGTGAGACCAAAGGGCAGCGTGCAGAACTGAAAATGACTGCCTCATAGACTGAAGCGCAGATGTCTCCTGGACGCTTGATGTACCATGATATGGTAATAAGCGTCCTTGAGATCTATGGAGCACATCCAAACACCTTTCTCCAGCAATGGGAGAATGGTTTGTAGGGTGACCATTCGGAACTTGGACTTTTTGACTGAACGGTTTAGAATGCTGAGATCCAAAATGGGTCTCAAGTCCCCGGTCTTTTTTGGCACCAAAAAGAATCTTGAGTAAGTCCCTAATCTGATCTGGTCTGCGGGGACCGGTTGGATGACTCCTTTTTGCAGCAGCTTTGAAACTTCTGAGGCTGCAATTTCCCGTTGACTGGGTGGCGGGTCCGGGATTTTTTTGGACTGAGGTGGAGAGTGAGAGAAAGGGATGGTGTAACCTCTGGCGATAATTCGAAGCACCCATCGGTCCTGAGTGATACCTTCCCAGGCTTTTAGGTGCTTCGAACGACCCTGACTGGCTCCGGAGCTGCACAGTCGGGCAATCCCTCAGGGACTGTGAAAGGCTGAAGAGCCACGAAAGGACTCGCAGTCTCCAGTGTTGCGAGGGCCTCTGCCGCCTCTGGGACGGCGTCTTCCAGAAGAATTTCCCCCTCCCCTGCCTCTGGAAGGGGGATCGTCCTGCTGTGAGGGTAAGACTTCTGAGATCTACGGAACCACATTTTCCCTCCTCTTTTAGCCTTGGGGTAAGGCCGAAAGGGAGTGGAAAATCGTGCCCCTACGGCAGTCAGAGTCTTACCTTCTTGCTCGCAGCGGGTCAGTGTGTCCTTTACCTTGGGTCCAAACAAGGAGGACCCATCAAAGGGGGCGTCGGCAAAGGAAGACTTAAAGGCCTCTGCAAAATGACACAGGCGGAGCCAGGCTTGTCTCCGTAGAGCAATGCCTGTACCCGCCGCTCTACTCGCCCCTTCGGCTGCATAAGAAATGAGCCTCATGGACGAGTTTGAAATGGACGACAGTGTAGCCAGCTGAGAGCCAACCGTCTGGGCCAGCTCCTCAGGCAGGTTACCCAAGAGGGTATCGGAAAGTTCTTTAATCAGATCCCTCTGAAATCTGGTAAAGTGCGTGAGATAGTTCAAGGACCTTAATGTAAAGGCTGCTGAACTTAGGGTGCACTTACCGTACTGATCCATGCTCCTAGACTCCTTATTAGGAGGATGGACGGACGTCGAAGCCTCTGCTACATCTTGCTGGGTAGCAGATGCCACCACCAAAGCATCTACAGCCACACCTTTAGTCAGGAACTCTTATTCCGGGGGTGCTGAGAGGAATTTATTAGGACGAGCAGGCACCGGTTCCACAGAGTCTGGGTGTTCCCACGCCCTTCGACAGATCAAGTCCAAGAGCTCGTCGAAGGGCGGAGACACCCAGGAGGCAGAGGGCTGAGCCCCGAAGGCCTTAAGGAACACCGACTCATCAGCAGAAGGGGGTTTGGATTGCCAGCCGCCTCGTTGTTTAAGGGCTTCCAGGATGTCTGCAAAGGAGACATCATCTGAGGACGACTTAGGGGACCCCTCTGCATCATCAAGATCAGTGTCTGATGTAAGAGACTCATCAGGGGAGTCAACGTGCTTCCTCTTGCACGATCTTTTCCTGGGGGGTTCTTCCGAAGAAGCTTCAGAAGGACCTCCAGGAGGGGGGAAAACCCAGTGGGGGTAACCTCAGGCCCCGGGGCTCCGCTGTCTAAAGACAGGGGGACTGCCAAAGACCCAGTCTCGGTATGCAGGGAAGGAGCTTGGGAGACCGTGGAGGTAGACAAAGATAATTTGGCTAATGCACTCCTCATAGCCCTGAAGGCGGGACCACCAGAATCCTGGGAGGGTCCCACCTCCATGGCCACGATGGTAGACGGCACTCCCGCAGCCGACGCACTGAGAGGAAGGCTTGGGACCGAAAACATCAGTCCCGAAGCGTCCCCCCCGGGGCCGACAGAAGAAGTCCGCATACCGAACTCCAACTCAAGAGCCGGAGTTGGAGTAAGGGTTGGGCCCGACCCTAAAACCTTCATCGGTTCCACCAGCACCAGCTCCAACGGTGCCGAGGCTGTTGGAGGAGGAACCATAGTAGCAGGGTGGACCCTCGGCTCCGAAGCCGAATGGGCTGGAGCCGAAACTAACTTTTGAAACACCGGAGACTGGAAGAGTCTTAAGAGCACCCTGTCGATGTCCGAATCAGACATCTTGGAGGATCTAGATGACACCGATCGGGTCCGAACCGATGTCTCCATCGGCTCCATAGGACTAGGGGACCGGCTCCGAATGGATTATATTACTATTGGTTCCGAGGGAGATTCCAAAACAATTTCCCTCGGTGCTGATGAGGGCTTTGGCGCCGAAGGGGAAGAGTCTGAGTTGGCAACCCTTATCGGCTCCAATATCAGTGGAGCCGATGAAGGTGACCCGCCTCTCGATGCCCCAGTCCTCGGCTCCGAAACCAGAGGGGTTGAGACTGGAGGCATCGAGGCAGACCGTTCCGCCCTCGGCTCCGAAGTCTGTGGAGCCGATGGAGAAGCCTGCCTAGGTTTTTTGGCAGTCGGTTCCGACAGACTGGTCGGAGCCAACGCTTTTTTCTTTTTTGAAGGAGAGGAAGAGGAAGATAAAGCCTCCTCGAAGGATGGCTTAATCAAACCTTTTAGGATTAATTTGTTCTTCCTCTCCTGGAGGACTCTTGATGAAAAGGCGTGACACACGCTACATGACTCTTGTAGGTGCTTGGCGCCTAAGCAATAAACGCACGAGGAGTGGTCGTCCGTTATGGACATCTTATAACCACACCTCGCGCACTTTTTAAACCCAGAGGGTCTATGCTCTTTGGACATGTCTAAAGTGGTCAGATCGATAACAGACAAACAACTAGCAGTTTAAGCTCAAAATATAAAGTTTTTTTTTTTTTTTTTTTTTTAAAACAACAATACAGAACAGTTGCACAAAACACAGAAAAGGAGGGTCAAGACCCTCTAACTTAAGCGGGTACTTGACACACAAATAAAACGCTAGAATAGCAAATAGGGGAAGGCCCCTCTAACTTAAACGGGAAACCTTCCCTTAATGAAAAAACACAAATTCCTCAACAAATATATTCAAACGCACTCGTATCACAACAATAGCTGTTAAAACAGCTTTTGGGTTCAAAATAAGCAAATTCCTGACAGGAAAAGCCTAAATAAAATAGTACTTAGCCCAGCCAAGTTGAGACCACGTCTTAGCTTGTAAGCGGCAAACGAGATCTGGGGGATTAGTGGTGGTGCATCCTGGGATAAGAAATAGCTCAGCCAATAAGAGGCCTCGCTCTATAGCATAGCGTGCCGAGTCGGAGCCTAGGGATCGGCTCCGAGCCCATCAGTATTGAATGTAGGCGAGATAGGATCACATAACATCCATATTTCTTTCCCCATGTTAAACTTATCTAATATATATATTGGGCTGATAAAGCATTCTATTTATGCATCAGATGAGACTAATACATTAGGTTGTTTTCTTTAAAACTTTTTATAACCAACAGAAACAGAAATTCTTGATGCTAGATGTTATTAAATCTATGTATATGATTTGTAGGTCAGATAACTATAAAAAGAATACATAGTACATGAGAGCAAACCTAAAATGTTATGGCTTAAGGCTTAATCAGAGTTAGTTGTAATGGCTGACCATCAACTGCATTTTAAAACATGAAATAAGCATGTTGGCTACTGAGTGCATTGCTTGATACTGAGGATATTACAAAGCGGTATCCCTGCCCTGGTAATGGCAGTTTATAACAACATGACACAAGTGACTTTAGAATATTAGGCTCACTTTGGTCACCCTATAAAAAGTCATTGATATAACAGCTTGAGGGAATCCAGCATAGATGACTAAAACAGTTATAGGATTTTGATATGAAAACTGTAAAATGATATTAAAGAAGCTGAGTACATACTCTGCCTTATATGACTTTAAGAGGAGATTTAATCCTGTTGCATACAATGTTCTGTGATTCTGTGATGAATACCTGTATAACAACTTGGGACTGATGAAATGAAATACAGAAAAACATGGATCTGAATAGAATCGGACTAGCGGGTGGCGAAGCATATTGTTCTTTATTGGTGTGGTATTCTAAAAGGTTTTAAGGGCTTCTACACAACAGTAACTTTTAAATATGGGTTAGATGATTATTTTGTAGATAAGAAGTTGTTAGTTTGATAATGGGTCAAACATATGTATGTAAGGGGCTTTGAAATGTCTGCACTCCAAATGCCAAGTGTCGACACTATGAAAAAATACCAAAAATGCAGGAAAAGAGAGAATCTTGAACTTTGCTCTTCTCCTTTAAGATTCTTTTTATCAGGGAGCAAGTCCCCTGCACCCTGAAGTTTTGGCTAGGATGAGAGGAACAGTGATGGTAATGTGTCTCTTCATACAACCAACTTACTGAATACATGACTACCCATAGCATCTACATAATTTTTAAGCTACATTGGAACTATAGTCTCAAGGGTCTTTGCTAGAGAAGATAGTAATGAATTAAACCTATACAAGCTAAAAAGGCTGAAAGCGTAAATTTAGGCAGTTGAAAAACCACTGTGATTTTCCAAAGTCAGGCTTTCTTACCATGAACAAGTGAGATGCTAATAAAGTGGACTACTGGGAGAAGAATGAAGGTATCAAAAGTTGTTATAAATTTAAGAAACAGCCCATCAGTCCTTTTTTTCATAGTCTGGGATTTCATTAAAGAGGTTTTCATTTATTTTAAAGTGGTGGTATGGAAATGAATGCAAACTTTAAAATCAAATGATTAGTTATGTTAGTCAACAGAAGGATTGATTATGGAGGTGTTGTTACTGAGTCAGGCATGAGAAAAACACATGCAATAGACCATGAGCCATGCAGGCAGTACATAGACTGTTTTTTCCAGTCAATGATGTTATCAGTTGCAATTTTTCCTCTGGTAGTTATTAAATTTATCTTATTTCAGAAATATATTGGCATCTAGATAAAAGTAGATTTTTTAAGGACTGGTGACCTTGATTCTAAAGATTTCTTCTTTAAGGTGATAGAAGTAACACAGTTTGTAATTTGTATTTGAATTCACTGTAAAAGCAGCCCCATCTTTATACATTTAGTGAAATGCATTTTTTTTATTTAGAAGCAACATGTATGGGGACTTGAAAATTTACACTCTTTGTACAGACAGAAAAGTATTTATTTTGTGGCAGAAATGTTCTATAACAATGTCAGAATCCTCTGGTGACATTACAATGTTCCACTCCATAAATGAAAGATCATAGGGAAGGAATTGATGATTTCTGATAAAAGATTAGAAGGGACTGTATAAACAGTGGCTGGTGCTTTCAGTTTGTGTGCTGAGAAGGTTATTATATTGTGCAGTAATCCTTAAATATAAGCAACAGAACTAGAGGTCATACTTCTCAACTGTACAGATTTTCACAGAATGTACAGATTTTTGCCTTATATTTTTGGAAGTTTTCCCATAAAATTGTGGTTTAATGGCAAATCCCCTGGCAAATCTTTGGGAGATGAAATCAAGTAATAATGACAGACATTTGAGATTCAGACTTCATAGCCTTCATAAAATCCATGTTAAACGCAACACCTGTTATTATATCAATTTTCTAAGTTTGTAAGAGCAATATTTAAAAAGTATCCCTATTTCTAGGCCTTTGTCCCCCCATTATTTATGGCTTTGTCCAGATTTCTTGCTCTAAGAATTTGACAGGTGTGCTAGAGGTGTTTCAGAACCACTATGCTTATTTGTAAGTAAACTGTTACATCAATTATGCCTACCTGAGCCATTATTTTGTCATGCAGGGAAAATTTACAGTTGAGAGTACTTTGTCAAAAGGCCATGTTACAAAACATGTTTGCATCCAACAGTTTCTGCCTGAACTAAAGTCTCCCAGATGCATGTATTTGTGTTTATAGATGCATAGGGCACTACAGCTAATGAATCTGTCTAGTCCATTAAGATAACAGGAAGAGTTATGCACTATAAGCTGAGATAACTTTCAGTGAGACAGTCACAAATCGACCCTGTGCAGTCACTGCAGACATGCCAGAGTATGTAGGTAATATGAAACAAGTTATCCTATGGCTAATAAATGACAATACTCTCCTACCATTGCTGTCATCAAAGTGTATGACTATGAAATGCCTGACAGTATCACTCATTGTGTTGGCAGATAAGTGAATGAAGTTTACACTAAGATAGTGTGATGGCAGTAACATGTGGTTTGTGTAAAGTTCGACTTCAAGCAGGCTAAGTATGTTTCTTATGCTAATTGCAATGATAGTTACAATTTATGTTTTTGTGACTACTAAAGAAACAGTCTGAGAGGCCCATCTTTCAGTATGATATACCCCAGCAGGAGAGGATAAGCAATTATAAAGATATATAGGCATGCTAGGCACCTTATCAGTTCTATGCCTCAATAACACCAATAGCCACATGCACAGGCAGTATAGAGCGAAGAAAATTATACTTTTTTTACTGTCATTCAGACAGAATAGTGTAGAACATGTGAACATTTTTCAGCATAAGGAACCTGAGCGGTATTTAAAGTTACACTGTAATCCTTGGATTGTTGCTAGACAGGGATTACAGTACCCAAGAAGCAAAGCAGTAGCCACATCAGGATGTTTTAACAACAAAAGGCCATCATCGATATTAGCCTTGTATGCAGATGGTTAATAGAAGGGGACTGGTGTATTTACTTACAGGAATAGAAATGCATTGGATTCTGGGATGGGTGGGTAAGGGATGGGTGAGCCTCTCTGCACTCTGTACAGAGGCAAACATTCTGCCTGTAGTAAAGCTACTTTGGAAGATGAGGGTTGGTGATTACCACAGTACTAGAGCCTGTACCATGGAGTGCTTTATTATAGAGTGGATTCCAATAGTATTAGGAGTCATGATGGATGGTGAGGGCAAGATATCTTTATTCACAGTGTACAGGTGATTTCTATATTACTGTAATGAAGTAAGTCACAAGCAATTCACTTAAGTGTAAAAGGGTTCTAGGACACCAACTCAACAAGTTAGTACTGGGTACTATATCAATAGAAGTGCACATATAACCCACTATAAAGAAGGCAGCAAACAGTTAAGACCATTCTTAGTAAATCAATGCTCCTGGGTGGTACATTGTCAATCAGGTGGTAGGCGCCTCACTGCACAACACCATTTGTTATAAATACCAGCCCTACTCTGCATAGTGTTAAGTTAGACTGCCTTAAACAGCGCCATATTTGTATATCATATCAGAAATAAAATCTACTATGCATCCTTAACTATTATCTTAAAAGCTGTGCTTACAAGGCATTAAAAACCTGCATGTGATAGAAGTGACTTGCATACTCTACATGAATATAAACTCACAGAGAAAAATAATTACTATAATAAATTCTAACTGCATGGTCATACTCGAGGAAAGTCTGGGAACTGGCATAATGCATTGTCAGTTGTCCATCCAGAGGTTATAGAAGTTTTCAGAGTATAATACAATAGATCACTATTGCTGGTAATCTTAAGCTGGGTATTATACAATAAAACTAGTTAGTATGAAGATCAAATGTTAGATGCTGAAGCAAGTTTATACATTCATGTCCTTGTAGGATGTTAGGCAAACACTTTGAGAATGCAAATCATTACAATCACTCATCTTCAGGACCTGCAGGCAGAAGGCATTCATGACATGAACCAAGATACCATCGCTGCTTATTTGGACCTACTTGAGTCATTCAAATTACAACCAAACACTCTAGTCATGGGACATTTTAACTATCCCTCCATTGACTGGGAAACTTATACAAGTACCAACATACTTGGACAAAGGTTCTTGGACTTATTTAACACTAATGCCCTGGAACAAATATTATGCAACCCAACAAGGGACTCAATTATTCTTGACTTGGTCCTCACCAACATGGGTGATTGTTGCACCACCACAAGTATAGGACCCTCACTAGTTAAATCTGATGACAAATCAGTCACATTTGAAGTAGCTATAACACCTGAACCCCTCCTAGGTGAAATCAGACTAAAAAATGTCACCAAAGCTAATTATACCCTCCTAAGGGATGGCATAAATAATTTCCAAATTTCTGTTCCACAGATGACATTGACAATTATACTAAGGTATACACAAATGCCCTGTACAAACACTTACAAAATGTATTGACACAGCTGTACCTGATAGGATCAAAACAACATCCTCAAGAAAAAACAAGCCTCCCTGGTGGACATCTAGCATTAACAAGTTATACAACAAGAGGAAGAAGTTGCTGTCTAAAATAAAAAAGAGAGGTCCCAGCACTGGAAGAGCACCCTCCTCTGCTTGAACAACCAAATAAGACAACTTATAAAATCTTCTAAGGGCAACTTCAAAAATATATAGCAACCATAGCTAAGGATAACCATAATGTATTCTTCCGCTATATCCGTAACCTAAAAGGTAGGACTCAGACATGTGCTGAACTAGCTGTCGATGGCATCACACACACTGATCCTGCAAAAATAGCTAACCTATTAGCCAACAGGTTTGGTGAAAATTTCACCCCCATATCCCCTCCAAACATTCCACAAAGCATTCCCTCTACATTTCCCCCACCTTGCATCTCCAAAGAGCAAGTCATTAATGCTCTTTTCAATGCCACAAATAGAGCCTCTATGGGACCGGATGGCATCCCAGGTTGTGTTTTAAATGGCCTAACACATGAGTTAGTAACTCCATTAGGTACTCTCTTCAACCACAGCCTAAGTACTGTTTTTTCCCTGCTGAATGGAAAACAGCAACCGTCATCCCCCTTCATAAAGGGATACAGCAACAAACCCTGGGAACTACAGACCCATTAGCTTAACCACCATCTGTAAAGCCATGGAATGAATCATCATGGACTATATAAATAAGGATATAGGTGATCTCCAAACCCTTGATCTGACATAGTTTGGTTTTGTCAAAGGCAGGTCATGCCTGTTAAACTTGGTGTACTTCTTTGAAAACATCACCAGAGCCACAGGTGAAGGCAAATCTGTGCCTACAGCCTACCTTGACTTAGCCAAGGCCTTTGACACAATCCCTCATCCGGGAATCATTGATAAACTCTCCCAGTTGAATATCAATCCTTATGTCATCAGGTTGGTTGCTAACTGGCTCACCAACAGATCACACTCAGTCAAAGTTGGGGACTTTACCTCAGCCAGCAGACCTGTCACCAGTGGGGTTCCACAGGGGTCAGTGCTTGGCCCCCTATTGTTTGGAATATACTTCTAAGAAGTTCAGGCTAAAACAGGGGAGCTGTGGCTGACTAAGTTTGCTGATGACTGTAAATTAGTTGCAATCACTGAATCCCCAAATGATATCAATATACTTTAAAAGGGACTTACACAAACTAATGATTGGTGCCAAAACCATGGGCTCAAACTCAGTGCTAAAAATGCATTATCATCCCCTTTGGTAAAAATTATACCCCTGCAGACTATCATATAAATAATAATACTCTAAGTAACAACTCAGAAGTGAGAGACTTGGGAAGGCAAGTTGACATGCTACCTAAACTTTGACCACCATGTGTCTAATGTGGTAAGGAAGGCATTCTACATCATACACTTCATTAGCAAAGGCATTGCCTCAGGAGTGAAAGAGGTCAATACACACCTGTACTCGACTCTCATCAGGCCAATAATTGAGCACAATGCTCCCTATGGTATGTATTATACCAGGGACCTGAAGCAAAATGAAAGACCTCAGAGATTTCTATCCAAGAAAATTCAGGGTCTCCAGCACGTCATACATTGGCAGACTGAAGTCACTGTCACTGTACTCAGTAGTGTACAGACTACTTAGAGGATACTTGTGCTTGGCCTACAGAGCAGTCTCAGATCCAAACCTAATGGAAATGCTGCATATCTGCAAGTCAAATGGGACAAGGGTCACCTGCTCCAGGGGCCTTAACCTGGCCTGCGACATAAAAACGATCTGTTGGAGAGAGAGATATGTCTCGCAGAGGTTGCCACTCTTCTGGAATAGGCTACCAATTCACATAAAACAAAGCCCCTCTATGAACCTGTTTAAGTGTAGTCTGGATAACTGGATGGGAAACCATAAGTTCCTGCTGGGGATTTCACCTATGACCCTGTTAGATATGGGCAGTCATTGCTAACTAAGATCTTGAGTTTAGGCAAGATCCTTTATATTGGGTTTCTCTAGGATTATATTGGGTGCAAACGGCTAGGCTTATAAAGACCTTTAGGTCAATATCCCAGTAATCACCTATGAAACTATGACTCAAACAGAAACTCAACTGTAAAAGTATAGAAGCAACAAGTGCAAGGAAAATTATCAGGTCACAGATGGCATACAGGCCATAAGAGTTTACTGAGGTGATTTTACATTTTACTTCAGAAGACTTACTTGATTTTCATTCATTCATTTGCTGGTTACCTGCATAATTCAGTTCAGGGTCATGAAGGACCCACAGCATATTTTGGCACTTAAGATGTGAAAGGCAGAGAAAATAATTCTGGATACAATGCCAGTCTACTACAGGACACACACACACACACACACACACACACACACACACACACACACACACACACACACACACACACACACACACACACACACACACACATGCACAACTATGGGAAATTTGGAGGCTCACTCCTTCACTTACAGCATATTTTTGAGATGTAGGAGAAAACTGATATGCCTAAGTGAAAACTGACTTAGACTAGACATGATGGGATAAGCACACTCCAAATCCAAAGGAACCACAGTCAAGAACAGAAATCAAAATTCAAGAAATTTGGGGAAGTAATAATAACCATTGTGCCACCCATATTCTAAAAATAAAAAGATTAATTAAAAAAATACTGCTGTACTCTTCATAGCAGGGATGCACCTTTGGGATGTAAAGATGTAAGGATTCAGCCCAGACTCTTTAATTTGTCCTATCCTTATCTCATTTGGAGTGATGTGATGTGAACAGATGCAGACTGTTATTCAATTAGACAATATACATAAATTTTTCTTGCATATGTGTCATGCCCCTGTTTTCCCTTGTATATTATAACTGTGATTTTGCTGGGTTTTTTTTTTGCTTTGCATTGGATTAGCTCATCTAGCTGCATAAACATTAGCATATGAAATTATACAGGGATAATTCCTTCAAGAGTGTGTGTGTGTGTGTGTGTGTGTGTGTGTGTGTGTGTGTGTGTGTGTGTGTGTGTGTGTGCACGTGTGTGTGTTTGCGTGTGTTTGCGTGTGCACGTGTGTGTTTGTGTGTGTGTGTATATGTGCGTGCTTGAGTGCGTGTGTGTGTGTGTGCATGCACATGTGTGTGTGTTTCTGTGTGTGTGTGTGTGTGTGTGTGTGTGTGTGTGTGTGTGTGTGTGTGTGTGTTTATACTTATGTCCTGCTATATACTTGCATCCTATCTAGAATTAGTTTATCTGCTTTGTATCAGCTGACTGTCAGGATAGGCTATCACTGAACTGGTTTAAAGATGTAATAAAAGAATGAATGAATGAATGAATGAATGAATGAATGAATAAAAGATGATATTTCTTATATGCAGCAGTGGAAAGATAATGTACTGCAAGTAATATTCTATTGTGTGATCTCTACAGCATGGCACTAACCTTCCTCATTACCTAGAGGAAAACAGTTTTTGTACTTACTTTCCTCATTTGCTTAGAGAAAAACAGCTCTTGTACTCACTTTCCTCACTTGTCTAGAGGAAAATAGTTTTTTATTCAGGCATGTCCAAGGGTCAGCTCCCAGTGTTCTCTCCTGTCTATCTGATGAATCTGGGCATCTTGGGGCAATGTAGTAATTGCCTCATGTACACAGACAACCCTCTCCTCCTACCACCCAACACTACAACCTGTGAGAGATGCTCTTATCTAGCCAAACTGGAGGCAAAGCTCTCTCCAATCAAGACTAAACTTGATAAAGAGGAGAAGGTAAACACTTGCACCACACCACACTCATCACATAGTCCCACTAAATATACACCACCATAACCCACACATAGAAACACAAAAACATTCACGGAGGCTCTCAATAATAATCTGCTCAAGCAACAGAGACCTCTAAAGCAGAAACGCAAGCAACCTCTACCCCCCAACACAACCCAAATGACACATGGCCTACAGATTCAGTGTGCCACTCAACCACAGCCCATAAGGCAAAACAACATACTGAACACACTAGTCATAGGTGACTCTATAGTCAGGCACACTGATGTTCCACTCATACCTCTCAACCGTACCGAATTCCCCGGTAAATACCGGTTTTGAGGGCAAAATATTGGGGTGCCACGAATTCCCTACTGGCCCCTTTAATTTCTGTATTTCCTGATATTTTTTGAAGGTTATTTTTTATTTTTTTTTTTTAATACTGCTCCTGATGTCATCACATGCAGGGCATGCATGATGACATCAGCATGAGGCAGACAGCTAGTCAGGAACATTACTACTACACTACTTAGTTTATCTTTACCGGTCTGACTGCAACTGCGTGGGTTTTGTTTGTGCACAGCACTTCTGTCTTCCAGTTAGATAAGTCAAAAATAATAAAAAGAAGACTGTTACCTAATTCTTAGGACCGGCTGTGTGTGATTTATTATGCTTATGCTTAAGAATATGCTGCCGACCGGTCTTTTTTTCTCACTGTATGTGATTTATGCTGCCGGCCGGTGAGATACTTAAAGGTTGCATTTGTACTGCACTTTCCTCATTTTTCTTTGTGTAGGATGTTATTAAGGGTTTGGGGTTCAATTTGAAAGGCTAAGTAGTTCAGACAATGTTATTAAGGGCTGTGTGTGATTTATTATGCTTATGCTTAAGAATATGCTGCCGACCGGTCTTTTTTCTCACTGTATGTGATTTATGCTGCCGGCCGGTGAGATACTTAAAGGTTGCATTTGTACTGCACTTTCCTCATTTTTCTTTGTGTAGGATGTTATTAAGGGTTTGGGGTTCAATTTGAAAGGCTAAGTAGTTCAGACAATGTTATTAAGGGCTCAGGGCTCAATTTGAATGCCAAGACTTAAGCGATTACTTAACGGTTAGCCAGTGAGATTGAACGGTTGTATTTGTACTGCACTTTCTTTTATGTACAGGCTGCAATCAGTTATATTATGTACTGAAAGATTATTGCATTGAAGTGTGGGACCAGTCTTTTGTACTGCAGCTATTAAGCTCAATTTGAATGCAAGACTTGGTTAGGAATATGCTGACAAGCGGTCTTTTTTTCTTGCTCTATGTGATTTATGCTGCCAGTCGGTGAGATACTTAATGATTGCATTTGTACTGCACTTTCCCCACTTTTTTGTGTACAGATGTTATTAAGGGCTTGGGGCTCAATTTGAAGGGCTAAGTAGTTCAGACAATGTTATTAAGGCCTTGAGGGTCGAGGCTCAATTTGAATGCAAGGCTTATGGTGTTACTTAATGGCTGAGTGCAAGGCTTATGCTTTTACTTAATGGGTTAGCCAGTGAGATTTAACCATTTGTACTGCATTTTCCTTTATGTATGGGCTGCAATCAGACAATGTTATTATGTACGGAGAGATTACTGCATTGAAGTGTGGGACCAGTCTTTTGTACTGCAGCTATTAAGCTTAATTTGAATACAAGACTTGGTTAGGAATACGCTACCACCAGTGAGATATTTTGTGTGTGTGTGTGTGTGTGTGTGTGTGTGTGTGTGTGTGTGTGTGTGTGTGTGTGTGTGTGTGCACATATGTATAAGAACATATCTTTACGTTAGAGAGAGATGACAGACTGTGACAAGGCTGTGTAGTACTTTACACTGTGGTGGTAAAATTGGATTTGGATAGACAGCATCCTATCTTTTCAGCAGTTATACCACCTTACGACACCACACTTATTGCAGGCATAAACTGTCATTTATTTACTTTTGTTGCTTTCATTCTGTTTAACCAGCAACTATATGAACAGTTTCAGTTAGTGTTTTTTTGTTCATTATAGTTAAATAAGGCTAGGTAGAATAGCTGCAATAAATGGGAATAATCTGGTCATAATGGTGAATATTTTTTTTATTTACTCCTACTTAATTCTGCAGTAATGTGGTAGTTTAATTTATTTTCACTTGTAATTATCATATCGGTATAAAAAACTGATCTATTACACAATACTAAAACGATGACCTTGCATCTTGCTGATATGTTTGGTATTGGTTACATATAACTCCCTTTTTCTTGTGGATACAATGTTCATCAAGTTAGGGCAGTATACTTCTCAACCTCTTAGTGCAAGTAATGTGGACATAGCCAGAAATGATGGAGGGACAGTGGGCTAAAAATTGTGATAGATTTTAAATATTACTCTTATAATCAGATAAATTTGCTAGAATAACAGGATTTGTGTTGCCATGCAGTTTTCTGAAGGATATGAATTCTGAAACAAAAATGAGTGTCATTATTTTGTTGTGGCTTTCAATACTCTGAGATCTACCAGGAACCACAAATTTTATGAGGAACAGTCCGAAAATTTGAGGCAAAAATCTGGACAGTTAGGAATTATATAGGGCAGAAAAGTACATTAACAGCTGATGTTGCAGAAAGAATAAGAATTAAGGCGTTTTTGCTGAATTCTGCTGGAGCCATCAAGATATTCAGTTTTGTCAGATAGTGCCACCAGTGTTAACAAATGAATCTTGTAAGATGGCACTGTCTGTACTGCAAGCAGCGGATAACATTATACACGATCTACACACTTTAATGTAAACTTTAGAAACTGTGGCAAATGACTTAGTTACTTGCTGATGTGATAAGCAATCCATAACTCTAAGGTTTAATGTATTTATTTACTTTTATTAACTGGGTCTGAGGCCATATTTTGGTTGCCTGTTTTTCAGTTTGCATTTGAAAGCTGGTATCCCACAATTCCAACAGAGCGGGCGGGGTTACATAATTCTGTATGCAAATTTTATGTTAATCAGTGTACAGATTTGTACCTATTTTTCATAGGCCTTTGTCCAGATGTATGCAAATTTTATGTTAATCAGCATACAGATTTGTACCTATTTCTCATAGGCCTTTGTCCAGATTTTTGATGTTTCCAGGTTGAGAGGTATGGTCTCACTTACCAGGCTAAACAAGGAGAAGGTTACTGTCAGCTGCCTGCCGGGTGCCAGTATCCACCACATAACCCACGCACTCAGGTCACTGTTCATGTTTGCATGAATGACCTGAGACGTACCTCCCTGGACTACATGAAAAGAGACATAGAGGAGCTCTCTGATCTTGTAGCCAGGCAGGTATGACCCTAGCCCTGAGTAGCATCCTGCTATCGCCCAGAATGATACCGCAATACAAGGACAAAATGATTGACTTCAACAATTGGCTAAGCTTCTGGTGTCATTCTAAGGGGATCCAGTATCTGTCTGCCTGGGACGACATGGTCGATAGACCACAATGCTTTGCCAGAGATGGCCTGCACCAGTCACTCCTGGGATTCTGGATACTGGCTAAGGCTCTTGCCGCCCCTATAATGCCTTTTTTAGGCAAGTTTTAAATGAAAAATTCACCACCATAACAGGAACAGGCAAGCAAAAACTGAGGGTAATGCTATTCAATGCTAGAAGTCTAAATCTCTAAATGCACTCCCTCGAGGCACTCCTTAAAATGGAGAACATTGATATCTGTGCAGTAACTGAGACCTGATTCAAAACTCCAGATAGCATCCCTGCATTACCAGGCTATAACTCATACCACACTTTTTGGCCACCTAACCTGGACTGGAACACCCAAGGCAAAGATGTGTCCATATTCATTAAGGATATCCACACCTCCAGGCTAGTTGCTCAGCATAATACATCCGAGGTTATCCAAGTGCAACTAACTCTGGGCAAAACTGCAATCAAATTGTAGCTTGCTACAGATCACCCACCATGCCCCAGGATTCCCACTCCTCTTTTCTTGATGTACTGGAAAATATTAGCGTTCAACCAAACACCCTAATAATGGGCAATTTCAAATACCCCACCATTAACTAGGAAAACTACTCATTTACCAACTCCTTCACTAAACACTTTCTGGAATTTATAAATTCCAATGCCCTGGATCAACTTATCCACACCTAACAATATCCTAGACCTAGTCATTACCAACATGAGTGACCGGTGTTACACACCTGAAGTCAACGCCTCGTTGGTCAGATCTGACCATAAGCTAATCACCCTAGATATCCACATCCCACAACCACCCCCCATTAAGGAAACCATGGTAAAAACTTTCTCCAAAGCCAACTTCATGCTTCTTAAGACAGAAGTGGCGAACCTC